>NC_088982.1:66120920-66178662 GCF_963932015.1 Anas acuta | reverse complement strand
GTTGTGGCAGGGAGGGGGATAGTCTCTTCTCCCAAGTAACAAGTGACAGGACAAAAGTGAATGGCCTCAAGTTGTGCCAGGGAAGTTTATGTTAGATATTAGGAAAAATTTCTTCAATGAAAGGGTTATGAGGTATTGGAACAGGTTGCCCAGGGAAGTAAGTGAATCACCATCCATGTAGGTATTTGAAAGATGTGTAGATATGGCGCTTAGGGACATGGTTTAGTGGTAGACTTGGTAGCGCTAGGTTAACAGTTGGAACTGATAATCTTAGAGGTCTTTTCCAACCTAAATGATTCTCTGTTCCTATGATCTTCACTCTCTTCCCCTGCTCCAGCATGTGGTCCCTCCCACAGGATGCAGTCTTTCCCAAACTGATCTTGTGTGGGTTCTCACAGACTGCAGTTCAAGAACTGCTCCACTATGGGTCCATCCTCCAGGAGTAGACTACTCTAGCATGGGATACCCATGAGCAGCAGCTCCCTCCAGACCTCCTCCTCCACTGTGGGCTCCTCTCCAGTGGCTGCAGCTCTGCCCCAGTGTCTGTTTCTTCATGGGCTCTCCATGGGCTACAACCTCCTTTAGGCTACATCCACCTGCTCCACCATGGGCTGCAGTGTCCTGCCATGGTACACCTCTGGCTGCAGGAAGAAAGCCTGCTCCAACACGATCTTCTTCATGAGCTGCAGGGCAACAGCTTCTCTTTCCCAAAGCAGGGCTGTTTGTTTTTTTTTTCCCCCCCCTCTCCTTTCTTCAATATGAAGCCTCACAGAGGCTCAACCAGCATCACTCACTGTCTCAGCTTTGACCAGCAGCAGATCCCTTTTGGAGTCAGCTGGAACTGGCTATTACCAGACATGGGGCAGCTTCTGACTCTTCTCACAGAGCAGAGCCCCAATACTGCAACCTTCCCACGGAAACCCAATATAACTGGCCCTTCTTTTTACGTAGTCCCGTCACACTGTTAATGTTTCTCCACTATTCTTTTGGATAAAGGTGACTGCTTCTTTTTCAAGTCTTGTGCTTTCATGTTCAGTTCTGAATACACACGTGCTTAAAAAATATTTCTTAATGCTTTCAAAATTGCATGAGAATAAGAACAGTGTTTCTGACATATCTAAAAGATGTATCTTCTATCACCTTGGGCAAAATGTACTTGTGGACTGAGTATGTGAAACTGAATTTCTACCTTTGTTTTGCTTTATTGTGTAAGAGATTTTGAAGGGCCTACTTGAAGATACATTACAAAAATATGTTTTGTTCTGGTCATTCTTAGATTAACTGGGAATAGAACTGGAAAGACCTATTAAAACTGCTCATTCTGAGCTCAAAGAACACACGATCAACTCAATGAGCTCATTTGTATATCCTGCAGTATCATCGTTATTGCAGCAGTGAAATCACATCACTTAATCAGCATGAATCAGCATGAAATAACAGCATAAAACCTGGTAAATCAGGACTTTTTTAGCACATGATATAAGAATAAAAGGAAAACTAGGTATATAATTACAAAAGAAAACTATATAATGAGATCTCCCTGTCCTTAGGTGAAGGACATGAACATTCCCCCCATCCCTCCCACCCTACCCCGCTCTTTTGAGAAGGGGAAGTGACACACTACTAGAATATAAAAGAAAATTAGGTAGACTGGTTTCTAACCACTCTCTTCTCTTAACTGTGGCCAAAAGCAAATGCCCACTCTCTCTAAATGGTGTAAGAAACAAAAATAAATACTTGTTTAAAAATATTACAAAAATATAACAAGAAAACATTTTTAAACAATTGTCTCTGAACTTCCAAAAATCTGTTCCAGCAAAATCTCTGCCTTTCCTTACACTCTTGTAACAACTAGTCTGTTCAAAAATAAAGTTTGAAAGGAAGGAGTGTTGCAGTTTTCCCACCCTATATAAAATAGCCATACATTCTTCTTATTTTGCATTCCATAATGTAAAATAAATGTGAATTTTAGAATTATCTTCCATCTAGAAATATTTAGTTGAAGTTTAATATATGAACGTTTTACAGCTCTTCATCATTTGGCCAGGCGCTGACAGTTTTTGTTTTGTTTGTGTTTGTTGCCTTTTTTTCCTCATGTAGTTCACTGATTTCTCCCATCTGCCTCCATCTACTGTCAATTTTTTTGTCATCTATTGATAGAGCAAGATTAAGCACTTTTGATTGTGCAGTATGTCATATTTCAGATTGCCATGACACTAGGATAAAACTCTGAACTGTACATTCTCTTCTCACATAAACCTGTAAGTTGACAACTATTCTGATCAGGTATACTTTTCTTACTCTATTTTTTACTTCCACCCATCACATGACAAAGATGTCAAAGAAAACACATTTTAGAAGTTAAAGAACAGATACATGCAAATTCTACATATTTATCTTTTGTAAAATGTCAGTACTCAGATTTCTTTTTCTTTGAAATATGAACAGCTTTTCTCCTTCCCCACACTGCACACGTATACACTACTGAACTTAAAGTCCAAACAGTGACCACCATTGCAGTTCAAGTTCACTTTTCAGGGGATCATTACCCATGGTTGTGGAAATGATGTATCCCCTATACAGTTACATTCTTTATTAATGTAGATGCTGATAATCCAATCTAAACCTCCCTTGGTGCAACTTGAAGACATTTTCTTCCATCCTGTCACTTATCACCTTAAAAAAGAGGCTGACACCCACCTTGCTACCTCCTTTTAGGTAACTGTAGAGAGCAATAAGGTCTTCTGTCAGCCTCCTTTTCTTAAGACTAAGTAGTCCCACTTCCCTCAACCACTCCTTAGAGCTCTTGTTTTCTAGTCCCTTCACCAGCTTCACTGCTCTTTTCTGAACGTGTTCCAGCAACTCACTCTCTTTCTTGTAGTGAGGAACCCAAAACTGAACTTGAGGTGTGTTCTCACCAGTGCCGATTACAGAGGGAAAATCATTTCCTCAATCGCGCTGGCTATGCTATTTCTGATGCAGGCCAGTATGGCATTGGTCTTTTTGGCCAGCTGGCACATTGTCAGCTCATGTTCAGTCAACAGTCAACCAGCACCCCCAGATCCTTGCACATGAAAGATACTCCCATGTATAAGATACAGCCATAACGGAGAAAGCACTATTTTGAAGTAGTGACCAGAAGATCACTTGGTCTTAGATTCAACATCCCTTCAAGAGCAATTAAGTCCAAAAAAATCTGCTGGAGTTCATATTCAAAAATATAACTACATAAAATTAAAGAAGTTAATAAAAAGAAGCTAAAAGGAATACATATGAGGAGCTTAACTATCTGTAAGTCAAATCTTGTAGATGCTACTGAAACTACTAAAAATGTCATCTCTGAAGTATAGCACCAAGAGATATCACTATTTCTGACAAGTAAAAAAAAAGCTGTGAGAAATAAGACAGCATTCTTCGAACAGCTAAAGATGTATCTCATTGAAAAAATTAGAAAGGATCATGAATTCTAGGAGACTGAGCAACAGATGATATAATCAACAGGCCAACAGCTGCATTTGAACTACCTGAATCAAAACTGGTACTAGATTCTTCTTCCAGCAAAATCAGGAACCAACCAGAAAAAGTCAAGTCCCTCCAGGTCCTATCTCTGGGACAACTGACAAGCACAGAATAAAAGGGAGCACTCAGAGAAAACATGATCATTGTAGTAAATGAAAATGAGTTCTATGAATCAGTGTGTTGTTTTTTTTGTTTTTGTTTTCAAAAAATGGAAATTTCCATAGCAGAAGGGCCCCCCCCTCTTTTTTTTTTTTTGGGGGGGGGGGGGAAGGGGTTAGGGGGGTGGCGGGAGAGAGAGAAGGGTGGAAACAAAGATCATGGAATCTGAAAGTGAAGTGGCTGTGGAGATGTACAGTAGTATAAATAAGCATAATAAATAACAATAATCCAGACTACATTGTATTCATCCAAAACCTTTATAAACCTCAAAGATGAAACAACCAAAATACTAATATAGAATACACTACTATATCCGGCTCTGGATGTAGACTGGGAAGTGTAATATCAACTTTTGTGCCTTTTTGAAATTTTAAAATTTATTAGCTAGAATTAAGAAGATTAAAGCCTGAAAAATTGCTGTCTAAACTACGTAAATTAACAGAGACAAGGGAATGAGCTACTGGACATCTTGAATAAATATTATGTACTTGGAAAAGGATATCATATGGCTTACATATGTAAGTATGAAACACTTATATAAAAGAGCATACAAAAATGTATGAAGATTTTACTTATAAAGATACCAAAGTTTATATATATATATATACACATATATATATGTATGTGCAAAAGTATACGTATAAAATGGATAAAACGTTCTTTAATAAGTGCTAATAGAATTAATAATTCAAGTTAAAGAGTGAATAAATAGAAAGTCATTAAACAGACGTTAAAGACTATGTTGAGGTTCTCATACTTACCTATCTGGAGAATAAGCCTTGACAAGTCTGGGGAGAGAACAAGAGGGGGACCAAAAAGGTCAGGGACACAGACAATTCAGAACATACCCAAGCATTACAGATGTCTCCAAGTGGGCTGTGAGTGACCTGTACAGTACAAGTCTCAGTGGAGATGGGCCAGGGGATGTGCCCAGGAAGTTCAGGAAATAATGAAGGGTGTAACATCCACAGCTGTTGCAAAGAAGCTGACAAAGGGTCTGTTGGGTGGTCTTTCTTTTAGATTAACAGCTATTAGTCATTAAATGGGTAACTGGTGGTAACAATATTTCTCCCTGAGTTCAATAAGAGTGTGAACATCTCCCTGAGCTAGCTAAACCAGCATAAGTGAACATGGTTCATCCCAACAGAGTATAAAAACCAGCAAAGTGATTTTGAAGACAGCAGCAGATTTGAGCTGGCTTCAACTGACCTATTCCTTTCCCATGACTGGAGACATGCAGCATCATACTGGTAAAGCATACCAAGACAGTTGATGGGAATCACATTTATACTGTGATCTTACTTTAATTTTCACTTGTTATATTATGCTTGTATAGTGATTTCAGTACATTGCTGCTTCACTTTTCTAAATGAAGATCTTATATAACTTCAAATATCTATTGTAAATACATTTAATGTTCAACATTACAACATCCATGTGTGGAACATTTAAAAGAACCTGGTCAGAGAGTATTGGACTCTAACATTAATTGGCATCGTTGATGAGAGTATTATTTATTGCACTTATAAAATTTCAGAAATACCTAAATTTCTCATTTAAGGGTATAGTCACCAATAAGATCCTAATAGGGACAACTCATGCTGATTGGGAAGGGTAGTGATAAGACCAGCTGAAGATGCAACTACTACAATTAAAGAGGTTATAAATCATTCTGGATAGTACAAAAGACTGGAAAAGAAAAAAAAAGGAAAGAAAAAAAACAACTAGCAAATGAAAAATTTTTTAAAAAAAAGTGTGATTTTGAAAAATTGAAAGGTTCTAAGCAGTTGAAGAAAGGAAAGGGAAAAATAGGCTTGTGCTGGCTGTTAGGAAGTTGCTTGCAAGCAGCAGTGTCTATCTGGAAAGCATTAAGCATTATTAAAGAGAAGAAATTGAGGGGGAGGTTAAAAGGGGAAGCAAATCATGTGGTCAGGCTATTTGGAGATACATGTCGAACAGCCCTATGTCTGTATGCCCCTTGAAGGAGGAAGACAAATCTGGGGAAGCTGTGGCCATACTTGCATTCAACTGACTTCCACGTTCAGGAGTTCCTGGGTGCTTTCCCTATATTTGGGTAGGGAGGAGGTGGACGAGCATCCTGACATCCCAATGTTACATAGTCATGACTTAAGAGGTAAAAGTATCTTTATCCTGGAAAGGATAAATAATCAGCTTATAATTAAGAAACTGAGGGTGGAAATAAAAGTCTGTTTCCACAATGGTAGATGGTTAGCAACAGAATATGGCAGGGTTCTGTATTTATGTTAGTGTACTTGACTTATTTATAAGTGACCTGAAAAAGCATTTGAGCAGGAAGATGATAAAGGTTGCTGATGATGCAAAGCTATTCAAGGTAATAAGGATGAGGGCAGACTGACAAATTGCAGAAAAATGACTTAGGAGGATGTATTGGGTTTACGTGGCAAGGTTTTGGTAGCAGGAGACTGCAGGGGTGGCCTCTGTGAGAAGAGTCCAGAAGCTGCCCCATGTTAGATAAGGGCTGGTTTCAGCAGGCTCCAAAGGGACCCACTGCTGCCCAGAGCCAAGCCAATAGCAATGCTGGTTGTACCTCTGTGAGAGCAGATTTAAGAGAGGGGGAAAAAATAATATAGAAAAACTGTGGCACAACAGAACCTGGGAGAGCGAGAAGTGAGAAAAAGACCTGCAGACCCCAAGGTCAGTGCAGCAGGAGGGCAGGAGGTGCTCCAGGCACGCAGCAGCAGTTCCCCTGCAGCCCATGGAGAACCCCCACAGGAGTAGGCTTCGGGCTGGAGCTGCAGCCCATGGAAAGGAGCCCACGCAGGAGCAGGCAGCCTGGGGAGAGCTGCTGCCCACCTGTGGGGGACCCGTGCTGGAGCAGTTCGCTCCTGGGGGATGGACCCTGTGGTACAGAGCCACGTGGGAGCAGTGCTTGAAGAGCTGCTGCCTGTGGGAAGCCCACATAGGATCAGTTCATGAAGGACGGCATCCTGTGGGATGGACCCCACATTGGAGCAGCAAAGAGAATGACCATGAAGGAGCGCCGGAGCAGTAGCGCTATAGACTGACCGCAGCCCCATTTCCCTGTGCTGCTTGGGAGGAGGAGGTGGAAGACGGTGGATGAGGGGATTTTTTTTTCCTTTATTTCTCTCTTCTCTAGCTCACTAGTAATAGGCAATAAATTTTGTTAATTTCCCCATGATCTGAGTCTGTTTTGCCCATCATGGTAATTGTTGATTGATCTCTCTGTCCTTATCTAAATCCTTGAGCTCATTTCATGGTATTTTCTCCCCCTTTTCCTTTGAGGAGGGGGTGTGAGAGAGTGGTGTGGGGGAGCTCAGCTGCCCACCTGAGTAAAACCACCACACAGGATGACTACCAGACACTCACAGAATTATAGAATGGTTGGGGTTGGAAGGGACCTTAAAGATCATCTAATTCCTAAGGAACACCTTCCACCAGACAGGGTTGCTCAAAGCAACCATCCAACCTGGCCTTGAACACTTCCATGGATGGGGCCTACACAACTTCTCTGGGCAACCAGTAAATACAACAGAACAGTAGATGAAATTCAGTGTAGATACATTAGTATGTCACCAGATTAAAAAACAACAAGAAAAAATCCTTCCCAGTTTCATAGATAAAAAGGCAGGCTCCTGAGTGACTACTAATTTTTCCTAACTACTATTTTTTCCTGGAATGAAAAATTAAATGCTTAAAGTTCTGAGCAAAGAAATGAGACAGAAATAAGTTACTATTTAACTGTAGAAATCCATAGCTCACCTACATCTTACCATTGTGTCCACCTTTGTCTTCTCATCTCCAAAGGAACATATTAGAATTGAAGAACTGTAAGATAATAGGAATGACAGAGAGGTGCTGAGCTTCTATTTTTCCTCTCCCTACCACTGGCAGTTTGATATTTTAGGTTAATATGGTATAGTATTCTGAGTAACTGTGTAAAGAATTTTAATAGCTTTGTATTAAAAGATTTTTAAAAATTATTGTTTTATTAGAAAGCAATTACCTATACCTTATCTCAAGTTTCCTGTTTGCTACAACATCAATTGGATGAATGGCACTGTTATTCAGGCACATACAATACAGCTTATCCTTTGGCAGATCTCAGCCCTTTAACTTACATAGGTAGGTAAATGAGAATCTTCCTTTTTGCTACAGAAGGCTGCAGTTCACTTTGAGAGGTATTTGAGGTGTGGGGGGTCTGACATCATTTACATACATGACTAGCTACCTACTCAACACTACACTGTGTCACACACTGCCTTCCACTAGATTAAAAATGGCAACAAAATAATCAAGAAAAACACACCACACACATAACCAATCAGACACAAAGGAGACAAGGAAGAACAAAATACAGTACACAAATCTGTTTCATCACAGGCAACTCAGATACTCTACAGAGTCAGTGATTAAAGTGAAGAGCTATCTTCTGCAGAACTTCTTTAGCAGGAATTTTTTCTCACAAGGGAATGAAAGAAAAATAAAGTCTCGATGCCATGGGGTCTTATTAGTCATTATGGTGCAGAGATTATTTCACAGATTTGCACAGTAGAATAAATGGTCACTTGAGGAAAAGACTGTTTGCTATGACTGACATAATTGTGTAAACAGGATTCCAGCAGAACGAAGTAAAAACACATCTAAACTGTAGGAATCTACTACTGAGTTGAGATTTTTCCCACTTGTGTAGTAAAATAATTATGTAAGTGAAGATCTTTCCTTAAGGATGAGACTGAGGTTCTCTGCAAGTGAGCTTGCAAGTGAGTAATGACCAAAGCAAAATGACTTCAAAAGGTCAGGAAGAATCCTGTCTCCCATGTAAATGCTAAAAGCTTTAAATGAAGAGAGCCAAAACTAACATGGACTCTTTGTAATATACATGTCTATGTAGAGAAGATTGACTAAGTGCTCCTCTGACCTGCAAAGGGGAGGGGACAGAAGCTCCACTATAGCACAGGAAAATTTTATTACTGTTGCTTTCTGTGGCCAGATTGTTGGCAGATGTTAATAATTTAAATTTTTTCCAAGAAAAATTCTTCCCAATGATTTCTCTCACTTGGTATCGTATGAGGTGATGATGTGTGGTGTTATTTGAATAAGCAATAGCTCTGTGTTTATTTTAATAAACTGCAGAGCACCCACAAAGCTTGGAACATCTAACTGAAGGATTATTCATGTTTTCAAGAAAATTCAGTATACAAAAAGCCGGTATTGTTAACTACTGCAAACTCACGCAGAAAATAATTCTACCTTCCAAATCAAAATCTGCATTTCCATCTGGACTCGCTTCAAGTTTCTGAATATGCCTGCTACAGAAATTTCATTATGTATGTCTTTTATAGGACTTGCAGGACTTAAAGGATTTTCTCCAGACCACATAACTTAGAATTAGAACAGCAGGTGTCAGACCCGCTCAGATCAATTCTGTTTTAAGACTACAACACACTGACTACAGTGAGATTTGTGAATACTCATCAATTTGCAGAATCAGGTCTTTAAGTATGAGGATGGTCATGTTTATTCCTTAAACTACAGTGTTACAATAACATTATGCACTAATATTATAATTTTATTTTAAATACTAGTAAAGTGTCAAATGATGTTCTGTTTTAAGTTTTCTTGTTTACTGCATTTCTCAGTGCTTTCATTCTTGAGAAATTCTTTAATTCTGCACATTTTTGAAAGGAGAAACCTTATTTTTACTTGTGTGCTGTCAGTGATAACAACATTTAAGTTTCATGACTAAGCATCCTCCATAGCATTTTGAACACCAGTTTCGATCTTTTCCACTTTGATCTCTTCCTCATAATTCTCCAGTATATGGATAAACAAATATGGTAAGTTATTTTCCAGCTGATGTATATATTCCAATTTAGTCAACAATCATTGCTGTATCTTTTCTCTTCAGCATTTCATATACATGTATTCCTGAATACCTTTTAAAATGTAAAGACAATTTAGCTGCAAAATCAGGTTTTCTGTCAGAAATTTCTCCTTCATTTTATATTATTAGAATTACAGAATATGAGTTGGAAGGGACCCACTAGGATCATTAGATCCAACTCCTGTCTCTACGAAGGACCACCCAAAAATCAGGCCATATGTCTGAAAGCATTCTCCAAACACTTCTTGAGCTCTGGCAGACTTTCTACCATGACCACTTCCCTGGGGAGCCTGTTCCAGTGCCCAGCCATGTGAAGAACCTTTCCTAATATCCAACCTGAACTCCTCTGACACAGCTTTATGCCATTTCCTTTGGTCCTATCACTGCTCACCAGTAATCAGTGCCTGCTCCTCTGCTCCCCCTCATGGGGAAACTGTAGACCTCAGTGAGGTCTCCCCTCAGCCTCCTCAAGGCTGAACTATCCAAGCGACTTCAGCCACTCCTGTCTTGCCCTCTACACTCTTCACTATCTTTGTAGCCCTCCTGTGGATGCTAATAGATTTATGTCCTTCTTAGGTTATGGCACCCAAAACTGCACATGGTACTTGACGTGAAGCAGCACCAGTGCAGAGCAGAACAGGTCAATCACTTTCCTCATAAGGCTAGCAATACTGTGCTTGATACACCCCAGGATATGGTTGGCCCTTTTGGCTGGCATGGTACACTGTTGACTCATGTTCAACTTGCTGTTGACCAAAAAACGCTTATCCCTTTCTGTGGGGCTGCTCTCCAGCCTCTTGTCCCCCAAACTGTACATGCTATTCAGGGTTGCTCTGTCCCAGGTGCAGAATCCAGCACTTGCTCTTACTAAACTCCACGTGGCTGGTGATAACCCAGCTCCCTAATTTGTCCAGGTCTCTTTGCAAGGCCTCTCTACCCTTAAGGGAGTCAAGAGCTCCTCCCAGTTTAGTGTTATCTGCAAACTTACTTAGTATACCTTTAAGTCTGGCATCCAACTCATTTATGAAAACATTAAAGAGAAATGTCCCTATAATTGTTATAATGAGCTTTCAAGTCATTGAAGGATATTTTCTTTTGGGGCTTTTTATAGTTCAGACAATCTGAAGATACTCTGTAGCCATAAACTGTAATTAATCACATGAGAAGATGAGTGAAAAATATCAGAAATAGCCATATTGTACTATAAATAATTTTTTAAAAAACATACATATCTCAATACACACACGTAGTAGGTTAAGTAAATGCAAAATGTGGACTGTTAACTTGTTCATTTCCTGCCATCTAGATGCTTTCTTTAACCATATCATTTTAGCTTAAGAAGGCAGCATAAAATTAGCATTATTTGTGTTTTGGAAAAAAAAAATTGGCACATTCCAATTAAATGTATAGTCACTGGAGCATTCACTTGACAGATTATAAACTACTACTCATTATAAGTTTAGTTGTTTCAGAGCTATAATTGCTGAAAAAGTTTTAAAGTATTTTCTTTTGTTCTGAAGTGGAGAAGTAATATTTCATTAGTTTCCTTGTATTCTAAGGCAACTTAGCTTGAAAGAGCTGATCAAAAGTTATCTGCCCAAAGTGAAACAATTCAGAAAGTTTTCAGTTCTGATTAGAGAGAATTAAAACGAAACCTTAATTATACTGATTGTCACAGCTCTTACCAGCTCACTCTTCAGTTAAGATAACTGGAAAGCTTTTCGATTGCTCATGTACCTTCTATATTCTCTAACATATACAGACAGCTAACCTACTGCTGCACAGTCCTCTACAGAACTTCAACAGTTCTCTGTTGAAGATCTCTGAAGTCAGATATTTATAAATATTTATGTATATATATATATATATATATATATATATATATATATATGTATGTATGTATGTATATGCTTGTGTGTATGAATCATATCTTTTAAGCTCTGGGAGGAAGAGACAGGAGAAGAAGGAAGGAGAACATGTCCAAAGTAGTTGGAAGAGGCAAGAAAATCTCGCAAATTCTGAAGTAGGATCTTCCAGCCTTCCACCTTGTTTGTTTGTTTGTTTTGTTTTTTAATGACAATGACATTAGACTCTCATCTCATTAAGACTACTGTTCAGCTATCAGTCAGAAAGAAGTGAATTGTTATTCTCCAATGCCATGCATGAAGATAGGTCTGCAAGCTAGAATCTCAAACTTTGAAATGGAAATGAAACTTTGAAATCTGTTTCTAAAACAAAGCTTGCAACGAATTATCCCTTTTTAACTTGACTAATTAGCTTTACTTCCCCTGAGTCCCTCTTTAGCAGTTTCTTTTAACTTCAATGTCACCCTTATAGGATGACACAATCGATCCACATACAAACCCATTATCACAAGTAGGCTTATGTTTCAGTGATTATAAAAAAAAAAAGAAAGAGAAAATAAATGACAAACAGGAGTATTAATTTGACAGGCATAATAAAAGAGAAGAATCTTAAGAATAAATGTTGTACCTGCCATCTTTCCTAGAGTTATTAACATTAGGACTTGGACTATAAAATACTATCTCTAACTTTAAGGTCCATGGAAAGAACACGTTTGTATGAACATATGTATTTATTATGCATTGCATTGAAAGTGACAAAAATATTCTTCTACACTTCACTTACAATAGTACTGCATGTTGTCCTAGTCTATTTTCTACTATTACCTTTCCCATCTCAAAAATACATTTTCACAAGAGCAAATGTCTTAATGGTACAGATACCATATGTTTTTGTAACTACTGCAGTTAGTTGTTGCTATGAATTTTTCTTCTGTTTTGTCAATTTAACATATTTCTGCACCTGAATGGGCTACAAAGGAACCGTGATATACAGCAATTCATTATTTCCAAATACATAAAAGAAAAAAACACCCTTGAAAAATAATAATTTCATCCAATAAATCAGTAAGAACTGTTAAATTATTCACGTATGCTAGCCACTATTTGGAAACTATTAATAACTAACTGAATTTGTCAATTTAATCATATACTATTATTTCTATATTTTGAGAGGATGATCTAGCCTCACACAAGAAGCTTAGCCAACTATTTTAATGCAAACTGCCCTGTGAACAAGACAAAATCAGAATGTCTCATTGTCTCTAACACCATATGTGCCCAACAAGGAGTGAGAGGGAACAGTTTCTTCTCATCCACTCAAAGACCTCCCTCCCTCCTTTCATACTTTAGAAGCAATCACCCTGGCAAAATATTATCATCATTAAATTTAGTAAAAAGCAAATGGACATTATGCATGGACATGAGCTAAAACATATGGAAGATATTCCAACATCCAAAAAAGCTTATATTTTCTCCTTTGACATTTCTCACATTCCAGCTAAAATTCAGTGCTGTGCTGCTCTTCAGCTGAAGATCTTAATTTTTAATCAGCCACTGAGATTATTTCACCTGTACTGGAGTTTGTATTGTGTATTTGTATAGTGGCTATTAAAGATTCTGAATAAAGACCGCCACTGTGTGAATTCAGATTCAAACTGGTTTAAGTTGTAAATCTGATACAATGCTTTTTACAGTGGAAAGAAATTCACGGTTGGTGATGAATAACAAGGAACTGAAGACAGATTGAATTTTCAGAATGAAACTGGATGCCTTTCTGGAAATGTTGCATGATTAAAATATAACAAATACTGTTACACAATTATAACAAGCTAAAATGAAAATGCAGCTTGTAATATAGGAGCTAAATCTTATATGTAGCTTGTGACTCTAAATGTACCATGCTGCTATTCTGTTGGTGTTGTCTTCAAGTATAGTTTTCCCCCTGCCTGCTCAGACTTAAGAGTCATTCATTCAACCTGTTCCCTCTGAGCACTGCCTCCTCCACTGTGCTCATTCAGGAGTTTGCACAGCTCAAGTCTGCGGGAAGTTCTGTCTTTAAAGTGGTCTGTTGCTCCTCAAATGAGGAAACCTCGTAAGTTTCATTAGCATAAAAATAATTTTCAGGAAATCAGGTAATGGGGGAAATAAGGGAGAACTAAGCAAAAGGAAGATACACTAATAACAGATTGAAATGTAGAAACGGCACAAAGCTCTACATTTTAGCAAGAATAATCAGGCTTATAGTAAGGTAGACAGTATGTGAACATGTGGGAGTAAATATGCAAAAAACAATAGAGAGCATGGGTTTGTTGAAAATCTCTAATAGGTCATGCCAAAAGAATCTAATATCTTGCTTGCATATGTGCTTGTTTTTAATTTTATTGTAATAGAGGAGTGACAGATACTGTAACTGAGCTGGGTTTGGCTTGGAACATGAGAGTACTGCATGGTAACAATATATTATCCTATAATACTAACATTACATTTGGGTTTGCACAAGGATTCAAATGAAATCCATCATAACATGCTCAAACCATTGCATAGCACTGCGTTTCAGTGAGCAATAGACCATTAAAAGAAGACAGCAAAGCAACGAAGAAGTGTTGTTTTGGCAGATGCAAAGATACAAAATGCCCTAGTGAAATTCACATTTACTGTATCTATTATCTTCTCTCCACAATCAACTAATTACAATATATATATATTAATAATAATTAATAATAATATTAATAATAATTATTATTAATAATAATATATATATATATTGTAATTAGTTGATTGTGGAAAAGAAGAAAAGAAGAAAAGAAGATTGTTTGGTATGGCTCAGTAGAAATGTCATAAACCTGTGTTATTTATCATTTTCACAATTTTTCATTCCAAACTTTTATATGCTGCCACATACAGAAATTGGTTCAGTTACCAGGGAAGTCTAATTGCCTGTCCAGCACACAGCTCACGTGCATTGCAACAGTGATAAAGAATAGCACATCCAGTGGAAACTGCAAAAGTTTCAAGCTCTAAGAATCTAAAGAAGGTATGCAAAATCTCCCACAACTACAGTGTTTTGATGGCAAATTTTTGATTCTTTTAAATTTTTGAAGTTAATACCTCAAGATTATCACTCAGTAGAAAGCCAGTATCACAAAGCTGCATATTATTTGAGGAATTTTATCCCACAACAGAGTCATTAAAATAAACCTTCAGCAGCAGAATTCTGTTTTATTTATTTTCTATACAAGCATTAAACTGGGCTACTCTACTTTGGCTTTGTCAAAGAAGGTGTAGGAATTAGATTTGCACAGGAGAGTACACACTACATTACCTACCAAAAATACAAATATGATTCAGAGAACTACACCCAAATAGACTGAGACAAATAAAAAGACTCAGTGAAGTAAATGTAACTGGAATGTTACTGCTGTAATGTGTTAATGTAGTGTTACAGCAACAAAAATACATAGTTTTAGAGTTAAAGGGTAATTACGTACTCTCAAAGAAGCTACCTATTGGGGCTCTTGCTTAAAGTATTTATTGTTTATATTGCATGGTCTCTTACACCATTTGGTATTGTTTCTGTTCTCTGAAGAAGGCTGTAAATCATATTAAAAAGTTTTTTTTCCAAGATTGCCAACAAGTGAAATACATCATAAATGAATTTACATCTTCATCAGATACACAAAAATTTAAATTTTAAAACAAAAATGTAAAAAAAATAATCAGGAACCGTAAATAATATGCAGCTCTGATGTTTAATCCAACTCCAAGAGAGAAAAAAAAAATGAAAGCACATAAGGAAAATCTAGATTACCACTGATTTATGTTAGCTATTTTTTTGTTGTTGTTTTGTTTTGTTTGTTTGTTTTCCCATATTCAAAGGCATTCATGTTTTATTGTCTTTAATGGCAGTTGCCAGAATAAGCTCCAGTTAGGCTTTTTCCCCTTCTCATTTTCTCCCTGCATAGTAACATGACTTCTTTGTTAGTCCTCCTGAGTGACCTGTTCCTTCTTTCAAAGGTAATAAACTCTCAGAGAGAGACAACGTCCTGATCAGACAGGCCGGCCTTCTTCCCTGACAACTTGTCTTTCTTAACATGGGGACAGCCACTCAGATTTTTGCCTTTAAGATTTCCTACTTGGAGTGTGTCCAGCCTTCCTGGACTTCTTTGCCTTTCATGACAGCCTCCCAAGGAACTCTGTCAACCGCTCTCCTTAACAGGCCAAAATCTGCCCTGCAGAAGTCCAAGATGGACTTGCTAAAACCCTCTACTAAAACCCCTCCTTAGTTTTCGAAGAATTGAGAACTATTATTTCATGATCAGTACACCCAAGATGACCTCCAACCCTCCCGTCACCCACAAGTCATTCTCTGTTTGTGAGAAAAAGGTCCATTGGGGGTACCTTTCATAGTTGGCTCACACTCACAAACTGTGTCAGGAACTTGTCTTCCACGCACTGCAGAAACCTCCTAGACTGTTTCCTCTCTGCTGTATTTGCAGCAGAAACCTGGTAAGTTGAAGTAAGAAGGATCTACAGAGGGATCTGGATTTTGGGGGTAGGAAGGATCTACAGAGGAATCTAAATAGGCTTATGGATTTGGGGCCAAGGCCAACTGTATGAAATTCAACAAGGTTGAGTACCAGGTTCTGCACTTGGTGTACAACAATCCCATGCAACTCTACAAGCTGAAGAAAGAGTGGCTGAAAAGCTCCCAGTTGAAGGGGACCTAGGGGTATTGGTCAGTAGCTGGTTGAATATGAGTGATCAGTGTGCTCTGGTGCCAAAGAAGGCCAACAGCACCCTGGCTTGTAACAGAAACAGCATGACTAGCAGAACTAAGGAAGTGATTGTCCCCCTTTTCTCAGCTCTGGTTAATCCACATCTTAAATGCTGTGTTTGGTTTTGGGCCCCTCAATAAAAGAAGGACACCAAGGTGCTGGAGCGTGTACAAAGAAGGGCAATGAAGCCGGTGAAGGTTCTAGAGAGCAGGTCTTATGAGGAGTGGCTGATGGATTATTTACTCTCTTCGCCCCAGCAACACCCAATAGGACAGAGGGTTTAAAGTTGCTTTAAGGGCTTCAAGGTGCAGCAGAGGTTTAGATTAAATAACAGGAAATATTTATTCACTGAAAGGGTTATGAAGCATTGGAACAGACTGCCCAGAGAAGCGATTGAGTCACCATCCCTGGAGGTATTTAAAAGACATGGTTTAGTGGTAGACTTAGCAGTGCTAGGTTAACAGTTGAAGCTGATGATCTTAGAAGTCTTTTCACAACTAAATGATTCTATGATTCCATGGTATATTTATGAACATATAGGTAATCCTTTCTTCTCTTAGTTGCTTCAAAAGGAGCACTCTAAGCAGCATGCAAAAGAGGGAGTCAAATGAGTTTTATCAATCCTATTTCAAGTGTATAGTGAAGGTCCTATTAATTGAAAAAGTACTTTAATCTTCAAGTAAAGGCCCCTCAGCCCTGTGGCAGATTTCTTAGGTAATACTGAGGTCTCCTACACACCATTTTCTTCAGAAGTGAGGTGTTTGATAATGTCAAAGAAAGCATATACTGTAGTAAAAATATATATTGTGATTCAGTTGGAGCATTTCTTCCTGCTTTGACATCCATCAGTTCCTGATTTAACAACAGTTTGTCGTTGCATCAGACTTAATGGGTAGCAGCAATTTGTTCTCTTCCAGGAAGTGAATTTGACAAAGATCAGATATCAAAGCCGACGAAGCAAGCTAAAACCCTAAGAACAAATATGGGACCCAATTCTGGAAAACACAATCACCTTTATAAAGAATATTTCAAGTTAATTGCTTATTAAAAAAATAGAAAGGAAAAAGAGAAAGACAAGAAACTGTCATGTGCAATATTGTTAGCAATGTTGCACAAATAAGTAAACATCTCTTATCTAATGTTAACAGAACACATAAGAAGGTGTGCTGCTAAGCTTTCAGTGCTTTTGCTTTATGTGTAATACAATAAAAAATACTAGTGCAGAATAAAACACAGTCAGATGCTCTCTGCCTAAAATATGACCAATAAACTGGAAAACACAAAGTTCAGTTACTCATGCGATACAAAAGCTTCAGTCCCTGGAAAAACATTTTCAATTTATCCTTGAAAAGACAGAGGAAAGTTTTTTTTCTTATGTCTTGTAGATTAATTCAAGGCAGTGAGGAGAGAACTGTGATGATCATCTCCACAAGAGTAAATGGCCTTCAGTTGAAGAGGATACTAGTCTCAGTTCTTTGCTAACTACTATTGACACAACGGCTTTGCATGGAAAACAACCTCCTGAAGAGGAAATGTCAATACCATTTAAGGCTCTGTAAATTCCTAGGTAATTCTGCTTATAGTTCAGTGCCTATTCAGTGCTGATTTGGGATTACCACTGTAACCACTGTTGTTTACATATGGTCTTAAAAATCACTCTCCAGGTGGAAGTTGGATGAATCTAGGAAATAAAAAACTTAGGAAAAAAAAGCAACACCAAAACAACCCAACAACAAAAACTTCCTCCCCCCCATATCCACACACACACCCACTGACACTTAAACCCACCCTTCTCCATGTGCATAGGAATAGCTGTAGATACAAAAGTACAAACTACAATGGAAGACACTCCTAAACATTAACAATTATTGAACTAATAATTAGGTTTATAGCTATTCTTCTATGACCTACAATCCCTTGTTAACCCTTCCAGTCATTCTACAGACAATGAAGTCATCTCTATCCTTGGTGACAGAGAAGAACCCTGGCTAAACAAATATTAGAAATGTATTATAAAAGAAAGCAGTTTTCCCAGTCTTTCCCAATTTTTCTGGAATCTGAGAGAAAAAAAATTTATAACAATATTAATATTAACAATATTATAACAATATAATAAAGGAATAACAAAATTATTCCTTTCTTTCACTGGTAAATTAACTCTCTTTATGATCAACATATAGGAGTTTATTCATCTAATGTATCAATTGGCACAAACATCTATTCCCTCTTAATTGTAACTAGACTATCACCTAACAATTTCTGAAACACACAGTTGTCTTAAAACTAAGTATTCCATTGGAAACAGAAGTGCTCTGAATACATCTAATTGCACTTTTCTCTATAAAGTAAAATGTAATGAAAAAAGGAGGACAACTAGAGGTAATGAGTAGGGTTTTTTTTGTTGTTGTTGTTGTTTTTTTTTTTTTTTGTTTGTTTGTTTTTGTTTTTTTTTGGGGGGGGGGGGGGGGGGGGGGGGGAGGCCTGACTAGAGCTGCACAGGAAAGCTCTTTGACAACGTGGCATTCCAAAAGTTTTCAGTGACAGAGAGTACAAATAGTGGGGACATTACTTTTCTCAAAGGAGAAGAAAAAAAATGAAGAATTAATAAAAACATTACCACTTACATGTGTGCAACACATAATACAGCTTTCAATCTGTCAAGACTCAGATGTGTCACACATGAATTCAAGGGCAGATGTACCAAAATGAAGACAGCTCTTAAAAATCTTATGTGTATCTTCATTCCCTTACAACTCTACTTGAGATTATTTACTACATGAAACCAGAGAGCTGATACAACAGTTCTGTGATCTCACAAAAATATTCACCTATTAATTGAATAGATATATTTGAACGACAAATTATGTGAGACACGTAGCTTCAAAAAATTTGGCTTCTGCAAATGTTTCTAAAAACATAACTCCTTCAACCTTTGAGCTTTCACCTGAGCATTCAAAAACTTTCATAATTCAAGCAACTGGGGGGCAAATTACCCCACAATATGTCTTATTTAATCTGACCTTTTACATGATTGAGCTTTTTCTAGTTGCATTTGGTCTTTTTCTAAATCTTTGAGTGACCTTTATTTTTTTCTGTACTAGCTTTTCTTTTCTGGCACCTGTTAAACATTTTATGAAACTACATAAAATGCTGTAGTGATAAGTGCAGGAAGACAGGTGATGGAAATTCAAATTAACAGCATGAATTTAACCCTTGACATTTGACTAAAAAGATTCAGCTACCTTTTAGAACTTGGTGAAGTACAGTATTTAGACATGATTTGTAAACCCAAAGAAAAAAAACGTTGGAAAAAGTGGTGAAAAAATCAGAGTATGATACACTGCATCAAAAAATATTCCTCTGAGTAGAGAGTTTAGAAATAGGTCTAGTGGAATGTCAAAATTGAGTACAGTTTGTTTTAATTCATATTTTTTTCTTATGCTATACATTTAGAGAGATTAATTTCTGTCTTTTTACTTGATATGGTCAGGACATGAATACACATCTAAATGTGTATTACTCTGGCTTTACTAAATAGGACGTAAGCTGAAGAGAATATATTTACCATACTACACAACACTAGCAACAATTTCTTACTCAAAAACATTTTTACCTTGTCAAGAAGAAGGGAAGATCACATAGAAGTATGAAAATCTGAAAGTGAATTTTACTGCCCTGTTATCCTTTGAGTCTCTCTCGGCCTCACAGGTTAAGTATGCGTACACACTGCAGAAATGAATGGTAACAGGCTTTCCCCCTACTAAGTGCTACCTCAAGCAATGAGCAGTTTGTTTTGATTTAAATTCTAGGGCAAAATGTGTGTTTTTCTTTAATTATATTTTGCAAGAAAGACAAAGTTGTATGCATATTCATCAAAAACAGAATGAGCAAATAAAATCTGCTACCTGGCATTTACAGATAAGGCAGACCACGTGGTTTCCCACTGAAAGCAGTATCTGATTCAATATAGACAAAGGTTGCA
Organism: Anas acuta; assembly: GCF_963932015.1. Lineage (NCBI taxonomy): Eukaryota > Metazoa > Chordata > Aves > Anseriformes > Anatidae > Anas > Anas acuta. The sequence continues at coordinate 66,158,475 of NC_088982.1, read as the reverse complement.
TTTGGCTCTTGAGAAATGATATAAATCAGACTTCACCACAGTCCTCACAAACAAATTTAAGAGTTTACATTATGGATCTCCAGAAGATGCAGCTTCTCTCCAGTATCCCTAAAGCCTGTCTTGATGGTAGCATCCTCGAGAACTTTGATTTGCAAGTCAGATACACCACAAATGTCAGGCCTGAACCATCAAAATGCCTATTAAAATTTGGAGTACAGTAGGCCAAGTAAAGTGCTTTATAGAAACCTTCCCCAAACTGTAAACAGTGCAAGAGATTCCTGTCACCACTTCGGAAACTGAAGATTTGTCTCTCCTCCAGTTTCATGAACTTGTTGTATTCTCTGGGGATATCTCAAAGTAAATGGAAACTGAGGAGGTACAAATTAAGAAGGAGGGTGAGGGCCAACTACTAAGCAGAGTTGTCTCTCCTCTCTGAATGAATAGTTTCAATAGAAGTGTCAGTATCACTGGAAAGGCATGTGTGTCTTCTAACATGTGCCTTATACTTTGGATAATAAACGCAGGATTAGGCTCTCCAGCTACTTAGCCCTATGTATCTGTGAGACACAAATTTCTATCTACAGTATTCGTTCTACACCACAAAAAATAGTAAAATATGTAAATAGCTTGCTAAAGGGTATCTGAGAAGTACATAATAACATAGATTAACATTTCTGACAGGAATATAGTTACAAGGACAGACAAAAATATCAAGTTATACCTGGACATAATACTTAATGCTTTGGTATAAAATATTTATATTACCACTTATTTCCATCCTCTTTTTTTTTTTAAAAAAAAGTTCTTCTATATACAAATCCTGTTTGATGAAAAGCCTTAAGAAAACAGATACTTATTCTATAAGTAGTTTTATGCCAATGTGAAGAACTCCACAAACTTTCTCAGAAAACATATAAAAACCCAAGATGAATAAGAAACGCATACTAAAAAAAAAAAAATTAAAAGTGTGGAAGCAACAACAAATCTGTTTGTTTTGTTGGATGGATGGATACCAACATCATCTAAGGAAACTAAGAACCCCACCTAAAAAAAAAAAAAAATAAGTTAAAAACCTCAAGGAAAACAATTACCTGCATTCTAGTAATTGGTAATTTTGTCAGTTAGTGTCTTGCATTTGGTGAATACAGTAAGTGGTAATTTTGGTAACCTGCAATTCATTACCATAATCACAGAAGAGAACTAAATTCCCAGACTAGTATAATAGAAATTACAGCAGAAATTGATAACAATCCAACAGCCCCAGATGGTTAGCCAAGGTTTGAGAGAGAATAAGTATTGTATAACCTATCTTTGTAGAGATAGAAGTGGGCCCACTCTAGTATAACGAATGCAGACATACAGTAGTTGACATAACGTGTGAGCATTTCACAAGTAGCTGGATATTAGTAAGCAGTGCTGACTGGTTAATCCTCTAGGTAATTTTGGCTCTTTAGTATAAGGAAAAAAAAAGTGGCACTCATGCTTCGAAATTCAGAAGCTAATTGTCTAGATATTATGGTCTTCATGTCATGTATAGGAAAACCAGCAGTGAGAAAGCAAAAAAAAAAAAAAAAACAACAACAACAAAAAAAACCTTGGTCAAGGTTACATGGCTGTCTAGGAGCTGGGAGCAGAAGTAAGCCAATTTCTAGCCCATGGGATCAAACTGTTGTGTAAACTCTACTTTGCATGAAGTAGCAAGCAATGCCTACTTCAAGTACCAAGTCTGAAACAGGGAGGTGGACAGGACAGAAATCATCTGCTGCATCCAATGACCCTGATGTGCAACAAGGACGGAGACACAAGCACTGTCATGGTTTCCAGCCTGGCCACTCTGCCTTCTCTGCAGCTCTGCTGCTTTGTAGTCCTCATCTTACATGAAGTTATCAGGAACAGAGTATCTCAAGTGTTTTTGTGACAGTTACAGCAAGCAACAGACCTCTAGGAAGAAACAAACACAGGGAAGGGCTGGGACACCTAGGAGTAATAGTGGGAGTATAAGATACCAGAAGCATGCCATGCAAGTCAACTGCTAACTGCCCATTAGGCATACAAGGGAAACATCTGCCTGAGCAGGAAGCTGAATCAATATTAAAAAGGATCAGGTAGGAAATATATAACTGCACCTTTGAATTGCTAATTTAAGGGAGATGATTCTTATCCTTAGGGCCACATTTCACATCTTTTCTTCCTTCTGAGCAGTACATTGCTTAATACAAAATGACTACTTGCAGAATGTAGATCTTTTGCAAAATGAGCAAGGGTTTTACCGACTGCCACCGTGTAGCTCCAGAACCAGGGACTAGCTTCTGTTGTATGCAGAACAAGCTTTGACTGTGCTGATAGACACTACTGAAAGTACAACTATTAACTAGGTAGTAAATAAGCAGTCTAAGCAAGTGAAGAATCCTTAACTTAATATTTGTTGCTGAGTTCTCATATTGACAAAAGATGAAAAAAATATTCCATTTTTCCTTTCTTGATTTCTTTTGTTGTTGTTGTTGTTCTTCTGGTAAACTTTCAAGCTTTTACAAAAGGTAACTATATTCTTATACAAACAAAAGGACACAGAACAAACAAAAAGAAGATCTTTGTTATCATGAGTACAGTCTTAATGGTAGTCAAATGGTTTGCGGGAGCCTTTCAATATGAAGGCTGTAGAATCACACTGGATTGACTACAATGTACATTATGGCCAGTATTAGAGCACTCAATTTAGTGCCATACAGAACACTGGATTTAACGCTGAATAATGACATTGCACATACAATTTATAGAGCAATTTACAGGTAAACTTTTATGCTATCTTCAGTTTAGTTTTAAAGAAGAAAACATGTTTTATTACCTTTTATTTCTTGAGAAATTGACCTATAGTAACATTAAGCCAAGCAAGTTGCAAACTACTGAACAAGTATGATCAGACTACTCCCATCTCCTAGTCACTGGACATGAATCAGTTCGTTCATAGACTTTAAGACATCATCGCATCATCTAACCCGATTTTCCATATTTCACCAGTTAATATTCTGCCTATCCTACTTGAAGCATTCCAACAGCCAACATCTGATTGTAACTGATAAAACAAGAAAAAATATGATCTTATTTCAGCCCATCCACATCCAAATCCTGAATCAGGAGGAAGCAAGCCACTGTTTCCTCTGACCCACTCATTATAACTGTTAATTGACTCTGGTCTCTGAAGTAAACCAGGGACTGACAAACTGGAAATGAAAAGGAAGGTCAGTAGGTGATACACAGTACAGTGGTCACAACAAGGTGAGTAGAAGAAGCCAAAACTGACCAGAATAGTTTTTAGTAAGAAAAATAAAATGGAAATGAACAAACAATAAATAATAATATTAAAAGAGATATCAAATTAATTTGTAATAAGGGTTAGAATATTTGTGGACTGTTACCAAGCATAACTGGAGCTTCAACTGACAGAAAGAACAGTTGGTATCAATTTTAAAACTTCAGGAAATACATAATCCACACTTCCCCTTGGCAATTTGTTTCAAAGGTTAGTCACTCTCACCATAAAAATCTGTGTTTTATTTCTAATTTAAGTTTATGCATCTTCTGCTTCCAGCCATTAGTTCTTGTTATGATTCTTCTATTAGATTAAAATAGCTCATTAGTACATTTTTTCAAGCCTGTCAATCATTTTTAGGGCTCTTTTCCACATTATCTTCAGGTTGTTGTTCTATTAAATAACAGCATCAGATCATGCAGTGCAGCAGTATCCATCTCAATGTTACTTTTATTACAGATGCTGAGGTGAAAATCACTTCCTCCCAACAGATCTGCTATCTTATAAAATGAACAGAAAACATCTCCAAGAGACCATCTCCTGGTGCAAGTCAGTAGTGACTATTCCTACTGCATTTCTGCAACCTTTTCCTAAAATGTCTGGTGTTGTAATTTCTCCAAAAGCTTCCTGCCAACTGCTTTAAATTTGTATATGACAAATATCACTTCAAGGCCATTATGTCATGCTTGTTGATGCCTAGAACATGGAAAATGTTTAATTCTTTCTCTCACTGCAGATAACTTGCAAGTTATTACCATGGTTCCTTTGTGCTCTCTGCATTTCAGAACCCATTCAAGACTTTACATTTTTCAGTTTCCTAAACTAACTACCATTTTGTCAGTAAAATTTTCTAGATGTTGTTCGGTTAGTCAGAACTTCCATGAAGTGCAGTGAAAGAATATTAAAATAATGAAGTTTTATACCTACTGATTAAGCATTAGGTCAGTCTTATTTGCTTGCTTTACCAATGATCAGCATCAACGTAGTCCACTGCCTACTTTTAAGCACTATTGGCAAAAATATAATATTTCCCAGGTATCAATGTATGTGACATTAAATATAGGTTCAACCATAGTGCACTTTTATATATAAGGCTTATATGATAATAGAGAGCATTCAGCAATACCCACAATGATTATCAAAATTCTGTTCAGATACAGTTTTATAGATTGGTGAAAAGGTATTTTTACTTTAGTTAAAACAGTGGTAATGAATTTGGAAGGATTAATAGGTAATAGACCCTATATCTCTAACTCTCACATCTCATGGGGCATGAAAGATTTATATGGGCCAAACAAGGGAATAGTTCAGTCTGTAATGAACTTAATCTTCGCTGTAAATCTGTTTCTTGTTCTGTTCTGTGTGATTTATCACCTCTGCTTTATTTGATGAAGGATGTAACTTTACGTAGCTTTGGGTCCCTGTCCATGACTGGGCAACCTTTATATTACTACCAGTATAATCAAAAGTGGCATACCTATGTCATAGAATCACAAAACCATAAAATAATAGAACAGCTTGGGTTGGAAGTGACCTTAAAGACCATCTAGCTCCAACCCACCTGCCATATGCATTAGACCCACGTGGACCCACTTTCCTAGCTTGTCTAGATCCCTTTGGATGGCATCCCTTCCTTCTGATGTATCAACTGCACCACTCAGCTTAGTGTTATCTACATACTTGCTGAGGGCACACTCAATCCCCGTCCGTGTCATTGATAAAGATATTAAATCAGTGTTGGTCCCAAGACAGACCACTGAGGGATGCCACTTGTCACTGACCTCCACCTGGATGTAGAGCCATTGACCATCACTGTCTGGGTGCAGCCTTCAAGCCAATTCCTTATCCACTGATTCAGGGGATCTTGTCCACTATGCTTTTATATAGCTGGTATTTTGCCCTTCAGAAGTCCTGACTATGCTAACATAGAGGGCAACACCCACATCCCTCCTTCGCTGCCTGTCTCATCTGAAAAGCTTGTAGCCCTCTATTCCATTGTTCCAGTTATGTGATCTGTCCCATCACATTTTTGTGATAGTAATCAGGTCATGTTTTTCTAATCGCACCACGGTTTCCAACTCCTCCTGCTTGTTTCCCATGCTTCATATATCAGAAGCACATCCAAATAAAATGAAATGTTATTGAAATTCCACTTTTAGTACTGAAGATCTTAGAAATTGTAACTTCATATAAAACTATTCTGTGTGATTATAGATTTGTTATTTACAATACGTACAACAGAAGTCCTGAATGAATTCCATGATTTAAATATATTATTTTGCCATTCACTAGAAAAAAAAATGTGATTTTACCCTTTCCCCCAGTTTTAAAAGTAATTGAGGGAGAGTTATTCAGTGATATATTATTTCCTCCACCATCTTCTATCTTTAATATCACGTTAAGTACAAGGTCTTGTCTTTTAATCTTATGTCATTATTATGGATATTAATAGTACAAAGACAGTTACTACTTATCTTATAAAATTCCATTGATATAACTAGCTCTGAACTGAAATATGGCATATTTTCTATGTTCAGATTTTCAGTGAGTACCTGTACTTCAAGTGGAAAATACTTGCACATATGTTTTTTCTTCACAAACATAATTTTATCATATATACTAAACACAGAAAATTTTTTTAGTTCAGGAACTTTGCAAGTTGTAATTGGTTTGAAGCTGGAAAAATAATGAAATACAGTTATACGCTTGCCTCAGTAATACTTTCTCAAGCATTTAGTCCATAAGGACTACTTATCTGTGAATATGAGGGCCTGATAGGTTTTCACAGTATGCTACCTAAAGACTGCATCTACAAGACTCCCACAGTTATTAAGAAACCCTTCTCTGGCATGGCTCATTCTTGCTCTCAGTGGAATTCATGTCAATCAATAACAGGAGCTGGATCAAGCCCACAGAGTGAAACAATGTACTAATGACAGAAAAGTCAAATTACAACTACTGTTCTTCCAAGGAGGAAAAGGTCACCAACCACAAGGAAGCTAAACTGGGAGTCTCCAGAGTGCTATAGCTAGCCACCAGAATGGACAGTTTTGCTCTGACTGCTTTCAGTGATTCTCAATCGAGCCTATTGTGTCTTTTCTTTTACTTCTATTATGAGAATCTAACAATGATATTGACTTCAGGCTTTTCCACCCAGAACCTCCACACTACTTTGTGTATCTTCTTCTGCATATAAAAAAAAAAGTTCTTATGGAAGACATACTCAGAAAACCTCTCCTTCTGAATCTCTCCTTAAATATGGAAGTTATTGTGGTTATAATGCCTGGAAATTATTCCTGGCTGACACTTTTTAAATGAAGTCTTTGGTTACTTAAATGGAATACAAGGTTATTTTTTTTTTTCCTCATTAAGCTTTAAGTTTTGCTATTGCATTCTCTCTCCTTGCCTTGTTTGTGTGATTCGTCCATGCTGTCCTGTTTGATGTGTCCTTTCATCTCCTTAGGAGAGCAACTACATTAGCATTTTCAGTGCTAATGCAATGATGTTCAACTTCTTGCTATAGTTCATGGTTGCTACACTTAACATATGCTTCAGGAGTAAACAGAATCTTCAAAGTCTCGCTGGAATAGATACAAAAATCAGATACTTAATACTACTTGAATGTGTTTACAGGCATTTCAGTCTATCTCAACTTCGGGACCTCTTTGGAACTTCAATTTATGTTCATTATTTCAGCTTCAGGACTTTAGTCCTGCTTTAAGATGCACACAGCACTTAAATGGAATTTAGTGATGTTTGAAGGAGCAAAGCACAACTCAGAAGATTTGATACACACACAGAGTTTTATCTTCTAGAAATATCAATGCTAATCAAACTTTTAATTAGTGGTCTTGACTGAATTCATTAGACTTGCCTTTATGTAGTTAAAATATAGGATAAAGGTATTTGAACAGTGACTGAGACAATGTTCAACTTGAAACCTAAACTGATTTTAGGATCTATCACTCCATTAAGTCAACTGACACATCAAGCAGCGAAAATAGATTTTAACTAGTTTGCATTCATTGTGTCACATTCTATACCATATTCCAATTGTATGTTTTGTCTCTGACTTTTAAGTCGGCCTAAATTCTGGCTGTGTTTGCTCCTGACTAATTGTCCTGGTTTCATCTAGGATAGGCTTAAATTTTCCTCACAATAGCTAGTACAGTTTTGGATTTCGGATGAGAATAATGTTGATAATATGATGATGTTTAAATTGGTGCAGAGCAGTGCTTACACCAAGGACTTTTCAGCTTCTCATACCACCCTGCCAGTGAGGAAGCTGGGAGTGTACAAGAAGCTGTGAGGCAATAGAACCAGGACAGCTGACCTAAACTGGCTAAAGGGATATTCCATCCCAGATAGCGTCATGCTGGAGAATTCATACGGGGTGGCTGGCTGGGGTGGGAGGGAGACTGCTGCTCAGAGGTGGTCTGGGTGTTGGTCAGCAGGTGGTAAGCAATTGCATTGTGCATCACTTGCTTCGTACATATTATTACTGATATCGTTATAATTATTTCTCTTCTCCTTTTCTTTCCTATTAAACTGTCTTCAGTTCAACCCACAAGTTTTTACTTTTTTTTTCCTCCAATTTTCTCTCCCATTCCACTTTGAGGGGCGGAGGTAAGCAAACGGCTGTGTGGTGCTGAGCTGCCTGCTGGGTTAAACCACAACACTAATGAAGGGGAAAAAAAGGTGGAGTGGGGGGAAAACTAGGAAAAAAGGAAAAAAGGAGGGGAAATGAAGCAAATGTGAAATCGACATAGCCCTGCACTAACAGCTTCAATGTCCAACCAAGACTTTGGATTCAAACAAACTTTTTCTTAAATAAACGTGCAGAGTTGAGTTGTTTTTTACTCACAGATCCATGTCTTTAAACAACTTTGAAGGCAGATGGCAAAAACATCCTATATAAGATTACAGTGAGTAAGACAAAAGCTAACTTCCTTTATTTTGCATTTTAAATTACAGCTATCATCTGATGGAAGGTCTAATCTCTTTCCTGGGTCATCTACTTCCATCACCTTTCAGATATCTCTTTGTGACAAACCTAAGAAGCTTCTGTAAGTGTCTACAGTTTCTATGATACCAAGCTACAAATAAAGAAAACTAAACAAAACTGAAGTACTGTAGTTCAAGTGAAGAGGCAATATCATCTACTCCAAATTTTTATATGCTCTGCTGTCCAGAAGTCACATTAAATGCCCTGAACAGAATGAATCACATACAGAGCTCACATACAAGTGCTGTAGCAGGTCAGTGGTTATTGCGTGTTTTATCCTTTCAGCAAGTTCTAAGGCACAGATGTCCAGGCATGTAAAAACAAAGCTATTCTGAGCAATGGAAAAAATATCACTTAAAATGAAGCCGTCTTTCTACTAAATATTTGCCAAACGTATCCTAACACACAACATATGTACATAGGTATTTTAATGTACAAAGAACAAAAACTTGATGAAGCATTTGTTGAACGATGTTCAACAACACCCCCCCCCCCCCAAACAAACATCAGCTGTCTAATCACAAATCAATAATTTTCTTTAAACAGTTTTCCCTGGCAGACATACATTTACAGTTCTGTCATACCTGATTTCAGCTTATAGAATCACAGAATTTCTAGGTTGGAAGAGACCTCAAGATCATCGAGTCCAACCTCTAACCTAACACTAACAGTCCCCACTAAACCATATCCCTAAGCTCTACATCTAAACGTCTTTTGAAGACTTCCAGGGATGGTGACTCCACCACCTCCCTGGGCAGCCTGTTCCAGTGTCTAACAACCCTTTCAGTAAAGAAGTTCTTCCTAATATCTAACCTAAAACTCCCCTGGCGCAACTTTAGCCCGTTCCCCCTCGTCCTGTCACCAGGCATGTGGGAGAACAGGCCAACACCCACCTCTCTACAGACTCCTTTGAGGTACCTGTAGAGAGCGATAAGGTCGCCCCTGAGCCTCCTCTTCTCCAGGCTGAACAAGCCCAGCTCCCTCAGCCGCTCCTCGTAGGACTTGTTCTCCGGGCCCCTCACCAGCTTCGTCGCCTTTCTCTGGACCCGCTCAAGCACCTCGATGTCCTTCTTGTAGCGAGGGGCCCAAAACTGAACACAGTGCTCGAGGTGCGGCCTCACCATAGCCGAGTACAGGGGGACAATCACCTCCCTAGCCCTGCTGGTCACACTGCTTCTTCTGCAAGCCAGGATGCCGTTGGCCTTCTTGGCCACCTGAGCACACTGCTGGCTCATATTCAGCCGACTGTCCACCATCACTCCCAGGTCCTTCTCTGCCTGGCAGCTCTCCAACCACTCATCTCCCAGCCTGTAGCTCTGCTTGGGGTTATTGCGCCCCAGGTGCAGGACCCGGCACTTGGCCTTGTTGAACCTCATGCAGTTGACCTCAGCCCATCGGTGCAGCCTATCCAGATCCTCCTGCAGAGCCTTCATACCCTCGAGCAGATCGACACACACACCTAACTTGGTGTCATCTGCAAACTTACTGAGGGTGCACTCAATGCCGTCGTCCAGATCATTGATGAAGATATTAAAGAAAGATGCTCAAATGTTGCAATATCTCTAATGAATATTATATCTTCATTAATCTCTGATTTATTGACTGACATCCCTGTTGTTATGAATGAAAGGTACCACAAAGCCACTTCAAATAGAATGAAATATGTATTATGGGAGAAAAAGTGAATAACCAAGCATAAAAACTATATAATCAGACATTTATATTATATTTTCCTCCTCAGAAGAGCAAAGTAGTTCAATTTTCCTCTGCATGGTGATATTTTATAATCAAGTTTATACGGAAAATATTTTTGCATTCAGATAAGTTCATGCTATGAAATAAAAGGAACTGTTCATGATTTTGGTGTCAGAGATTTAAAAACAAGTATTTCTACTAGCAGCAGCTGCTGTCTCACAATAACACATCGAGGTAAACCTAAGAAGAATCAGTGATTTTCTGTAGCCACTTGCTTGGTAGGAAACTGATCTGTGCAAGTCATAGCTAAACTCATGCTACAAAAATTAATTCAGTTCCATTTTTATGAAGTCATAAGTGCCAGACACCTAGAACTTTCTTTATTTGCAACATTGGCAAGGTAGTCAAACATTTTAAATGAGGAATTAACACTTCAAATGCAAGTGATCCAATTATAATCAGACCCTTCCCACATTCTGGGAGGAGGACTGGTTGAAGGAATATTTTAGCATAGATGCTTGCCAACAGGCACACATTAACAGAGATAGAAAGCTGTCTGTAAAAAACTTCAATAACAATTCAGCAGTGTTTACTATCTATTTTTTTGCTTTGGAATTATTTGTTCCACCACAGTAATGTGACTACTTTTGCAATATTATATTAATGAAATAAAAACAATTTGCATGTTCTTGGCAGGTTTTTTTGCATCATGGGGTTTTAATAGCATACGTGGATTCAATTTAGACCAGAGTATTAATGTAGTCATCCATGATTTTGAGATTTAAACAGAAGTATGTACTGGGGAGGGATTAAATAAATGATTTATATAAGGTATAGAAAAAGCCTTTTTGTTTGTTTGTTATGATTAAGGAGACGTTGGGGAGGCAAGGCTAATAGACATTGGGGAGGCAAGGACAATCCCCAGACAAGGACTGTGTATCTCAAAACAACACCGGAACTCATGATAAGCAGCAGATGGACAAAGAAACAAATGTAAGGACTATAAATCTTGAAACTGGACATTGGAAATCATGATAAAGATAGAACAAATGGAAGAATTAGCAACAATCAGCTCTTGCAATTAAGAAACATGCCAACTCAGCAGAATCCTGACCAAAGGTGAAAAGTACACTGTGAGGAAGACTCAGGGTCTTCCTCCCAAAGACCCCTGCCCACGTCCCGAAGACGCCTGCCCACAATTCTTGGGAGGCTCTACACAGGCCCAAGGTGCCAAAAGGCTAATTAGCATGAGAAGTGAGGGAAGGCAGGGATAGGTAATGAATATGTATAGGCGCTTGTAGAATATTGATAGATTGATTGTATAAATTCAAGATTGATTTCCGCTTTGGGTATGCACGATAGGTGGAGAGATCCCTCATGCATCCAGCGCTGCAATAAAGAATATACCACTTAAAGGAATTTCAGCTTCAATATTTGAATCGTTATACATGTAAACCACTTTATGAATGAGGAAAATGAGCTTTAGAGGATTAATACAAGTCTTATTTAACCACTAAGAGGAATATGAAACACAGAAGGTAAGAGAAAAGACAGATGAAGCCTTAGATGAAGTGAATAAAGTACAAGTTCCAGTTATTTTAATATTACGTAGTATATGAAACAGAGCAAGAGAAACTTCAGCTGAATAGTGAAGATTACAGCATAACATATTCTTGTCTGTTGATGAAAGATATAAAAGAAGACCATTGAAAATCCCATGTATCTTTACATCACTATTTAAATGCTTCAGAACAGTCAGGTAGATCCCAGTGCATGCCTCTGAAGCAGTAAATTAACTAGCTAACACCTAACTGTGTGATCTGAGACCTACCAGGAGAACAATACTTCCTCCATCATTGTAGTTTATATAAATTATTTTCAAAGGGCAAACTCAGGGACGTTTACATGCTGCTGCATTGCAAATAGTCATATTAAACAATTTCATGTGAATGGTGTAAGGCACTTGTAAATCATTGCAGATTGTCATTGTTGTCCATTGCCATGTAAATTAAGGCCATGTAAGTACCTTCTACTATTTCTTCTTCCCTTTCATTTGTTGTCTGGTTTCTACCAAATATTACATATTTGGTAAAATGCTATGTAATGTTAAAACAACATTACTTTTTAATTAACAACTTTTTTTTTTCTCTCTAGGTCTGCCAGTAGCTGACAAAGTAGAAAGGTGTGCCTCTCTCTCTTTCTTGTACAGAGTTAGAGGCAATGCGTGATATCTGGCCAAGATGGACAAAGGAGAAGGACAAGGACAAAGCCTGGAAGGAAAACTATGAGCCTTCAGCATGAGAGACTCCCAGAGGGACCACCAGAGACTGATACGCATGTGCCAGTGGGAGGGTTGGGAATCCGGGAACTAATTATAATGACCCTGACTTTTCTAGAAGTAGTAATGAACATATTAGCCTAGGAGCATAAAAAGCAGCCGCCTGATGTAACATGTGTGCGTGTTGGAGGAGCCCAGACTCCCTGCACACCCAGCGCTCTTTACTTGCCTTTTATTAACCCCATAAGTAAATCTCATAAAGCTAAGTTGACTCGGAATTTATAACAGTATGATGAAAACTGTTCACCTTGTCTGTTTTCAGTGAAGTTACTTACATGGATTCTCAGCTGGTCCCCAGCCCTCTTACAACCTACATTACCTTAAGTTACAATGGCTAACAATGTTTTTGCCTTCTGTAATGGGAGATCATGTCAATGAAAAAATTGCTCAAGAACACTTAAAGGAAAAAATAGCAATGCAGAGATTAAGTTACTTAAAACAGTAATTTAAAATAATTTATCTTTCTTAGACAGTTCCAACGTTGGGTACACCGCACTGCTTGTGAATAGTTGCCAGTTTCATGGGAAGCTCTTTTTCTATTTATTTACAATAAATTCAAATAGAATATATTAGAAATAAACTGTATTTATTTCTAATAAATTCTATTTATTTCTAATTTAGCAGATAGTGACCAAGTTATTATTATTATAAACTTCTTAGTTTCAAAACACACAAGCTTAATTGACTTCTGAAATAATCACATTGCCTAAACTGGAAGGGTTTTATAACATGAAAATTACTAGGATAAAATATCAATTAGATGAAGCAGCACAGGTTTTTTGTTCCAATAAATTAATTATTTAACAGACACTGGCACATTTCTCAACAGTTTCTATTTTTTTTTTCTAGTCTGTAAATGTTTAGTGATGTCTTTTTAGGTGGGAAAAATGAACTCCTATTTACCGGAGTAAAAGCATCACAAGATGGAGTAACAAGCCTGAGTTACTGAGGCCAGTTACTTATAGGATAGTATAGAATGTTAATCACAGACAATTATAAGTTTGCCCGTGGAGACACTGACATATCCATGAGGACAGCTAAGGAACTTTTATAGTACAAGGCTAAAGTTTGTTTTCAGAGTGAGTTGAAATCCTGCAAAGCACTTGCATTTTGCACAAACCAAGTTTGTTTGTTTCTTTTACTGACACCATACCACTCACTTTCAAGACACAATAAATGATCTATACTAACCATTATTTTTACAGTCTTGATAATTATATTTTCTGAGTATGAAAAATAAATTTGGTATATGTAATGTATTCATTTTAGTATCAGTCTAATTACTTATATCTGATGACTGATATAGTGGGAACAGGAAATCAAGACACTTGATATTTATTAATTATTGTCTTAAGTTGTAAATATTTCATAAGCTAACACACATCCACAATAATTGGGTACTGTTATATATACCTTGTTAAAAGGCCAAGGTCTTGTCTCTTTCCCATGTGGAAAATGTCACTTCATATTGTGCACTTGAATTTATAGAAGCAGTAACTCAAGTGAGCCAATGTTTCAATTACAGGGCTTTGTAAGAGTATCAAAGTACTTTTTTCTTCTCTCAGTTATCGAGGTTTCAGTCTCAATGGATCTGTGACTTGCTCTACATTGCACTTCCTCTCCTCACATTACATTCTTCAAAGTCAAAGTTCTGTGTGAGCAAAGTATTTCTAGGTCATTGAAATAACTGGGATAAAGCACATGCGGTATAGGACAGTTTTACTTGACATAATCAGTCCAAGTCTAGCAACCCAACAGTATCTGTTCAAAATGAAATCTATTCACTTACATTCCCAGAGTTGATAAGGTGACCTGGACCTAATCAGTCTTTATGTCAGTCCCTTCCATCTCAGAAAAAAACATCATCATAATATACTAGCAGATACCATATGTGACTCCTAACCTTTGCATTCTCCTCCAGGATCGTACTCTAACCACAGTCGTTATCTTCCTCCTTATCTTTAAGGTTCCCTGTATGGAAAGACTCCCCTAAGTCCTTCCCTCCCTCTGTTCTCTAATAGACTTCCAGTCTGTTCTATAGGAGTAACATATTAGTGTCTTCTCAGTATGTCAGGGTTATATCTACTGTGTTTTTCAAGGTTTGCCCTCCCACCCCCATCTCACCTGCTGCTTTTGTGTTGAATTACTTCAAAAATAAAGGGAAAAGACATATGATTGAAAGGGAAGAAAGTGACAACTACTTTACATGGATTTTCGGTCTTGTGGTAGTCACGACATATGGTACACATTTGTCAGTAATCATCCTTTTATGTAGGCAATTCACCTGTTCAGCTGAAATTGTGGTCTTATGTTCACATTTGTTACCCCATCTTCACCCACATGTGTTTTTTATCTCAAGATATATCTCTCTTCTGTTTCAGAACTATGACTTAAAACTATGCAGCACAATAAATAAATAAATAACATGCTGGTATCTCTGGTATATGAAGTAATACACTCCAACACAAGCTTCCAGCACCTCTCACACTTCTCTATTTGACAGATCACCCATCCTAAAAGTTTTTCTAAGTTTCCTAAGACAATTTATTGTCTTATCCATACTGAACTGTCTTCTATACATATTTTTGAATGAAACATGTAGAAACTGCTATGTGCTATCTGTTAATTCAGGAAGAAGTACTGGAAGAAATACAGGAAGAAAGTCTGAAGGGTTCTTGCTCTTTTTTGACAATGTCAAATTCTTTCAATTTGTTCACATGGAAATAAAAAATCCTTTTGTCATTTTTCTATAGTTTCTGGTTTTTAAGCAAAAAGTTGAGTCCACTACTTTCGTTCTGGAAAACTGAAAAGATTGCACTGGGTGCTAGTTCTGTACAGTATCATTAATAAAACATCCTCCTGGAAAGTATTTTAAAGCTTCTACTAAATGGTTATACTTTTCTACAGGCAAGAACATAAAACAATGATGGCTTCACCCGGACAAAATTGAAGTCACATTGCTTGATTTCTTTTATTCATCAGTTAGATATCCCACTGCAATTGCTCAGTTGCAGAAACACCTGAATCTGTTATTATTTCCCTTCTACAGCAAAATAGGAGTCTCTCTTGGTGGCTGAAAAAAAAAAAAAATAATTAAATTGTCTCACCTGGAAATGTCCCCATTCTGGAAGGTGGTATATAGTGAAAATGAGATGGCTATTATTGTGTAACTTCAACTACTCATTTTGGCTCCATGTAATTGAAGTAAAAAGTAATCTGTCCTGTCCATATTCATTAAAGCATCCCAGGAAGACACTTGCATTCCTGTTTCAGATATTGACTCATGTTTAGAAAGATGTGTATATGTGCCTTTCATCTGACCTCTGCCATTTTCCCGTTTTGAACAAAACAACTATATACCTTTGTGCCTCAGCTCAGTTAGTCCTTAATTCCCCATGTCAGTGTAAGAAAAGTACTGCTGGTGTCTGGAATAGGCATAGTTTGTTGATCTGAACATGGTAGTGTCTGCCTTCTTGGAAAAACAAACAAACAACAACAAAACACAGGGTTTCCTAGTTGTGATATGCGCATCCAGGAAATACTACAGTAAGATAGACTAAAGAACAGATCCCATATATCTATGAAGGTCAAAAGTTATGCTCAGGAGAGAAAGATGAAGTGCTGCACAGCCAATTTCCTCCATTTTATTTTGCATTAATCTAGTTAATACTAAGAAATTTTTAGTGAAGTTGTGAAGAATTTTTATTTTAAAGCAGACTACAATCTTGCTAGATTAAATAGTATTTACTGAGTTTCTTCAAGAGTTGGGTTTATTTCAGTCAAAAATCGAGGGGGAAAAAAAACATCACTGATGGCTTGAAACAAACGCATCCATTAAACCTAAGTGGAGCAAAACTAACCAAGATCCAAAATGAATATTAACATATTTTTTTTCCACCAAAATCTGCTTAATTTGTTTGAGTTTGATTTTTTTTTTTCAACCAACTGTTAGATTAAGAAAGAAATCATGTAATTATCCTGATATCCTCTGTAGACTGTATAAATTTATAATAGACTATGTAAATAATGAATTAAAATGATTAAATAAAGATTAACTGCCTATTATAATTTCTTTCCTTCATCTGAACCCTACTTTAAAACAACTGTTTCAGATCAAAACATTATACTCATTCTTTTCATTTTCATTCATGCAACAGGAACAATGAGATATAATTAGAGAACTGTGACCATTTTTAAACCTTACAAATCTGAGCTACGATTTTGTAATGAAATAATTTATTTTCTTTAGTTTTGCATTGTTTCTCCTTTGTTGCACTTTTCATGCTCAATTTATTTTTTGTTCCCTTAATTTGACCGTCAGGATGTCTCCATTCATCTCCTATCACAGCACACCAACTGTCTGTCCTATATATTTTTATGCTACTGAAGTTCTATATAAATACTTTTGACATTTATGAAGTAAACTAACTCAAAAATGATTGAGTTACTACAAATGATCGACTATAACTTGAGTTACTACAAAAATTAGCTACTTCTGGTTGAGAGCTTTTCACAAGAGCATGCTGAATACATTACAAAACCATCCTTTTTAAGTACCAGCACTGCTTATGTGCATAGGAGTGAAAGGAAAGGTCATGTTCAGACAGTCACACCACTTAATATATTTTCCAATACTAAACAAGCTTAATCTCAAACTCAGCTAGAATTTGACCTTTACTATACAGTTATATACCAAGTTGTATATCAAGCCTTATCTTAATACTGATGCAAGTACCCTGCCGTCTTATATGTATTTTTGTTTGTCTTTGCTCAATCCCTTTCACTCTCTCCATCTACTACAGTCCTTAGTCTTTGACTAGCTCTCATCTCCAACTCTTCTTTTTTACCAGTATTAACTCACTTATACATTGGTATATCTTCTTTTTCAAGCCTTTGTTTTTATTTGTTTAAAAGTTCAGAATACTTATTTAACAACTATATTGTTTTCTCCACTAGCCTGTCTCTCGTTTTGCCTTGTCCCTAATAGCATGAGTTTCTATGGATTGCTCTTCTGCTCTCGAATTGTGTCCCTTGAATAATTTTGTTTAGTCAATGTCCACAAATCTTAAAATCTACTCTTCCACAGTAAGTTAGTTTAAAAGTTCAATGAATCACAGAATCTTCTAGGGTGGAAAAGACCTCCACGATCACTGAGTCCAACCTCTGACCTAACACTAACAACTCCTCCACTAAACTATATCACTAAGCTCTACATCTAAACATCTTTTAAAGACCTCCAGGGATGGTGACTCCACTACTTCCCTGTGCAGCCCACTCCAGTGCCTAACATCCCTTTCAGTAAAGAAGTTCTTCACAGAATCACAGAATTTCTAGGTTGGAAAAGACCTCAAGATCATCGAGACCAACCTCTGACCTAACACTAACAGTCCCCACTAAACCATATCCCTAAGCTCTACATCTAAACGTCTTTTAAAGACTTCCAGGGATGGTGACTCCACCACCTCCCTGGGCAGCCTGTTCCAGTGTCTAACAACCCTTTCAGTAAAGAAGTTCTTCCTAATATCTAACCTAAAACTCCCCTGGCGCAACTTTAGCCCATTCCCCCTCATCGTGTGGCACGTGGGAGAACAGGCCAACACCCACCTCGCTACAGCCTCCTTTGAGGTACCTGTAGAGAGCGATAAGGTCGCCCCTGAGCCTCCTCTTCTCCAGGCTGAACAAGCCCAGCTCCCTCAGCCGCTCCTCGTAGGACTTGTTCTCCAGGCCCCTCACCAGCTTCGTCGCCTTTCTCTGGACCCGCTCAAGCACCTTGATGTCCTTCTTGTAGCGAGGGGCCCAAAACTGAACACAGTGCTCGAGGTGCGGCCTCACCAGAGCCGAGTACAGGGGGACAATCACCTCCCTAGCCCTGCTGGTCACACTGCTTCTTCTGCAAGCCAGGATGCCGTTGGCCTTCTTGGCCACCTGAGCACACTGCTGGCTCACATTCAGCCGACTATCAACCAATATTTTTGCAATAAAGGTCTAGACATTTTCACTGAATAAATGACAATAAAGTATAAACAAATATTGCAAGTCCACTTAGGATTTGTGATTATAAGGCAAATTTTCATGAATAAATAGCTTTTCATCATTTACATGACGAGTCTGCATCAAATGAAAAATGAGTGGGAACCTAAAGCAGGACTGTGGTGGTTTTACCCAGCTGAACTCCACTACAACTTGTCTCACTCCCCCTCCTCAGAGGGAACAGGGGAGAAAACATAATGAAAAAGGCTCAAAAGTTGAGATAAGGACAGGGAGATCACTCAGCAATTATCATCATGGGCAAAGCAGCATCAGCACAGGGAGATTAATCAAATTTGTTACCTATTACTAAGAAGCTAGAGCAGTGAGAAACTAAAAACAAACTAAAAATGCCTTCCCCCTATCCACCCCTTGCCACCTCCTCCCCCCAAACAGTGCAGGGGAATGGGGGCTGCAGTCAGCACTTCAGGAACTCTTCCTACATGGCTCCGTACCATGGGGTCCATGCCCCAGGAGCAAACTGCTCCAGCACAGGTCCCCCATGGGCAGCAGCTCACCCCAGGCCCCCTGCTCCTGCGTGGGCTCCTCTGCACGGGCTGCAGCTCCAACTCGGGGCCTGCTCCCCTGGGGGCTCTCCATGGGCCGCAGCCTCCTCCAGGCCTGCTTTACCATGGTCCTCTCCACAGACCACAGGGGAACTTCTGCTCTGGTGCCTGGAGCACCTCCTGACCCCCTTCCGCACTGACCTTGGTTTCTGCAGGGATGTTTCTCGCTCCTTGCTCTCTCAGCTGCTGTTGTGCCACAGTACCCCATCACTCCACCCCTTCTTAAGTTTCTCTCACAGAATATTTAAGATGCTTTCATGCTTGGCTCTGGTCAGCGGCAGATCCCTTTTGGAGCCCTCTGAAACTGGCCCTTACGCACCAAGAGACAGCTTCCGGATTCTTCTCACAGAGGCCACCTCTGCAGCCACCTGCTACCAAAGTCTTCACATGTAAACCTAATACAAGGAGTCAATTTATCAGCAGGTGTAGTTGTTACCATGGAATTTATGCACCAGCTGTATACAATTAAATCATCACAATATGTATGTCTAACCTGTGTCAAATTAACTACCATTTAGTCTGAAAATATTTTTCCCTCTAGTTTGACTAGATGGTCTGCAACTGTCTTTCAATGTTTCTCCACTGTTTTCTTTTTTTTTCCTTAAATTTAAAGATGGCGGAACAAGAGAATTGCTTTTTAAGTTCAACAAAGCGAAGTTCTTCATTTCCTTTACCCCCCTGGATCCTATCATTGCTATATCTCTGGCATTAAGTCTAATTAAACCTTGACTAAATTAACCTTGCTGTGCCCAGAAGCCCATTCCTGTGACTAAGGGCAGGTTATCACCTTCACCATCAAATCACTGAGACATCTAGAGAAGCCAAGAGTAGGAATTGCTGCCTGCCCATATTTCACATACATATACAACTCCTGATTTCTACTCAGCCTAAATAAGAAACCTGAAATTAATTAGGTGTCAACTGAACTATAAGGGGTGTGGTGAATCCTAAATCATCATTCCCTTTCATTGTTGATGTTTGATGTTCTAGCTAATGATCCTGATGAGAACTAACCAAAAATGTGTTCTACTTGACATTCCAAATACGAGGTCTTTAAGGTATATGTTGCTTATGTTTTAGTGTAGTAACTTAGTATAGTAGAGTCATAGGAGGGGAAGTTCAAACTAATTTATGTCCTTTTCCCATTTATTAGACTACTGAATGTCTGCTGAGATGCAGACATGAAACATCCCCCATGCCTTCTCCAATTACACTGAAGGTGTTTCAGTGTATAAATCTCCATTTATTAATATCATGTCTCTAAGGCACTTCAAGGAAAATATTTATTTCCCTCTATTTCCAGAAAGCAAGAACTTTAATAATATTTAAATAGCACGAGTGATTCCAATGCTCTTAATTTTGTTGAATAACACATTCCTTTGCCAGTAGCCAGTGTTGCTGTTTGTATATAAAAATGCTACCTAGCATCAGAAAGAATGACAGATTTTGGACCTGAGTTTTAATAAAAATCCAAAGTTAAAAAATATAAGAATGTTATATTGCCTTTAGGAATGCTATTGTAATAAAATGGTAACAAAGCATTACATGTACTTTTGTTAAATACCAGCAATTCAATACGTACAGGATTGTTGCATTTGCACTCATCTGTAATGAATTTGTTGCTGAGAAATTCCAGATATTTGCTTTCCTCAGCATGACCAGTTCTTTGAAAGCAGAGAGAAGTTGTGCTCTGTAAGTCTGGATGTAAAGTTACAACCAGAGGTGAAACAGAATTTTATCTGTGAGAAGGGCAACAGGGATAGGTTCCACGTAAGAAGTTAAATGAAGCTTAAACTATATAACTATATGCTTTTTTTTTTTTTCCAAGTTCTAGTTTAAAAGTGTTTATGTAAGATGAAACTGTCAAGATAGCTGTGTCTCCTTCATCAGTTCTTGGCTTTTTTTTTTTTTTTTTTTTTTTTACTTGCAGAAGGGCTGAATGATAGTTCTCAATAGTTACTTGCATAACATACCTTAAAGAGACTGAAGAATCATTATTAGCCAGGAAGAGAGTTATAACTGGAAACTGGTACACCTTAATTGAAAAAGTGACTTAGACTCATATTACATAGTACATTTCTTGATAAGGACATAATAAAGTCTCATATCACTTTCTGAGTGCTCTGCAATGATCCTCAAGAGCTCTGTTGAACAGTATGCATCATTTTCATAGGAGCTGAGACAGCCACATTTGTGAACATAAATATGTCATTATAACAATAAAGGAAAACAAAACAAACACCAAACCAACCAAATGAAAAAAAAAAAAAAAAGAGGAGAATATGGTATCAGCTATGTCAAAACAGAAAACAAACAAGTTTTAATCAATATTCAAGAAGTTATATCTTTCAAATACATTCTTTCCTCTCCTGCAAATTACTATTTTCAAAGTAGGTGATCATCCATATGTGAAGTCCCATAAATTTAAAACTATGACCAGGTTTAACATTCTTTCTGATTATGCTGGAAAAGTTTTAAATCCTTCATTTTTATGCAAGTAACTTAAAAGAAGGAAAAAAAACTTGCAGGAAGGGAAGGTGGGTGCCTTGCCACTCTCAAGAGACAGAGCAGAAAAATTGTGTATTCCTTATACATTTAAAATTTTCATTGGTAAGAAGACTATAAAAGCTTTTTCATAAAAATAAAGTAAAATTCATTCTCTTACATTGCATATTGTCCTTGCATTCAGAAAATGGGGATGAAAAATATACAATGCATGCAGAAAAGGGGACAAACAAGTCAACATGTAGAATTGGTATTCTTGCAGTTAATGCCATTACATTTTCTTACTTTCAAGTACTTACCTTTTGATATATATATTATGTGTGTGTGTTTTGTTTGTTCGTTTTGTTTTTTTTAAAAGGATGCAGACATTAGACTTTTTAACCAGGAAATCCATCCAGGACCCCTTTTAATTTAAGAGCTTTAAATTCTTAAAATCGATAACATTATATTTAAAAGTCTCCTTCCCTCGAGAAATCCTGTGTCTAACAAGCCGCAGACTACTATAATGACAGTTACAAAAAAAAAAGACAACTTTTTGCCAGATCTTCTCTTTGTACGTGAAAACCTTCCTGAAGTGTAGTTATTTTACTGTGAAGTTACAGCTGCAAATGCAGTTATCGTGCCACTCAAATAGATGGTAGCAAATATGCCAAGTACCATGAATATAACCTTGCCCTGGATGTATTCCAGTGTTTACAAAGCAAAGAGAACAAGCATTATTGTTACTGTCTGCAATATCTCTTTATGGACCTAGTCTGACTATTAATGCCTCTACAGCCTGGGGCAGACTACTTGCCCCATCTTTCTGGAGCTATGGGAAGTGACAGAGAACCCAAGCATGCTGAAGATGCATGCTGAAACCATGGTGTGTTAGCAGGCTGGTTTGGAAGTCTACAGAGACCAGCATGGTGCCACCAGCAACACCAATGCCAGCTTGCTGGTGGTACTCATTTGCAGTATTATGCATAGTATGAGCATATAGGGCATGCTCTAGTGGAGGGTGGTCTCAAACTTTGTGTACATGAGAACAGGGAGGAGCAGGAACACTGAACTGGACCTGCTAGCATGATCGCTTTAAATGTTACTCATTAGTTCTGCAAGGATCATTTGGCTGTTCTTACCCTTTTAACAGTGCTGCACTGGCAAGGCATTCATGGCCAGGATCCTGTGGAGCTCTGATATGCTTAAGATTGTTCAAGCTTGTATTCTTTACTGATGGCAATTGTAACAAATTACTAAGTTAATTGATGCTACCATCAGTGAGATTCATTTGTCTATCATTATTTCAGGGACCCTACTCATTTTCTACTGTTGCAGATGATGAAGTTGTAGCTGGCCTGACTGTGGCACAGGCACAAAATGCAGTTATATTTTAAGTGGTTAAATGAGAGTGATGGAATGAGTGATGAAAGAGCATTGGAAGGCTGAAGGCAAGAGAGCACTAACTCCCAGTTTAAACACAATGACTCAAAACAGTATTTTTAACTCTCACTGGCTACCTATTGTTAATTCAGCTAAAAGTGGATGCTTTCAGAAGATATGTACCCTACACACTGATGATTTCCTTTACTCGTTTGTCCAACCAGAATTCAGCAGAACTTGCAATATCAGACCAGCTGCAAGAGAAGCGGACACCATGTTCCAACAACAAGGTTCACACCTTTTATCTACCTCTAGTCCTGTGCGTTACGATGGGATATACTCTATCTGCTTGGTACAAGAGTTTAAGGCCACACATTCTACATTTCTGGGCTGTTCTACAACATTTGCAGAGCATGTTGTGTCTGTATAGCTTAATGGGCTTCAGACAAGTAGAGATGTACTGTTTAGTGAGCATTACATCAGAATTATTGTAAAATTAACTTCTACAGGTAATTTAATATTCTCTCAAAACTTCATGAAAAGCTTTTAATTCGTCACTTCTTATATGGTAGAGACAGACGGCCAATAAAAGCAAAATTAAGCTGTTTAATAGGTTAAAATATAGTGGAAAACGAATTGCTAGACAGACCAAATTTGAGATCAATAATCATAGAATCAGAGACTTATTAAGGCTGGAAAAGCCCTCCAAGATCTTCTGGTCCAACCGTCCCCCTACCACCATCACCCACCAAACCATGTCCCAAAGCACCACATCCAACCTTTCCTTAAACACCCCCAGGGACGTTGACACCACCACCTCCCTGGGTGACCTATTCCAATACCTAACCAAATAATAGTACTGTCTGGTAGTAAGTGCCATTTAAGATGAACATTCAAAAAATTCACATACTGAGAGCAGCTACAGACAGCTTTAGTGCCAGCAACTTGCAACTCCAATCTGATGACAACAGTTCGTCTTCCCTACTCCCACTTTTTCTTTCACATGTGCAACTAGAATGTGGAAGAATGATTTCCCTCAGCTTGCATTCTGCAGGCAGTGGTGTCCTAGAGTTCACACTGTCTGCTATATAAAGCATGGCAGCCAGAGAGCCTCATGTGGATCAAGATCTTAGAACAGTGCTATGAATCACTCCAGGGCTCTGCACCCCAACCACCTGCTGTGCAGTAGGTATTTCCCACTTTCACTGTCCTCAAGGTAGTGACTAAAATTCACATACACTCCTGTGACTGGGTGCCATTGCATATCAAGAGTACACCCTCAGTTTTGGCACACTAGCAGTCATCTTAAAATCCAGTGTAACAGAAATAATATTTGCAGTCTAGCATTGTCTGCAAGAAAGACAAGACAGCAAGATGATGAAATGGTACTCCATCCAGCTAACAGAGAAGTGGTTGGAAAGGCTGAACAATTCTGCCACAGAGTGGAAGAAATATCTCCAAAGGTATCTCTGAAGCCACATTGTACCGATGGTATCAAGACAAAAGACATGTATCTTATTTCAAGACTCTTCTTGAAATAAGGTTTGTTTGTTTTTTAATGCTAGGTGTGTCACAAACCCAGGTATAAGGCCAAATGCACAGTATATTTAGTGCTGCTGTTTTATGGAGGATTGACGAACAGGAAATAAGATTTTTCAGAATCAGGTTTACCTTTTTTTTTTTTTTTAATGGAAACATTATTTTCTAAAATTTTCTTATCAGAGGGAAAAAATTGGATAAATTTCTGCGCTGTGAAGAGAAAACCCCATAGGGACATCTACAACATTGTTTAAGGAGATAAACCGAAACAGAACTACTTAAATGAAAAAACAGGTAGTGGAAGAGGGTAGTTTGCCCCCTGGGAGACATAAACAGTGACAAAAAGACAAGATATGACATTTTCTTACTATGTTCAATTACAAGTGACCACTGAACAGTGTCCAGATCTGCAGAAGCATTTGACTCAAACTATTGGCTTTCCAAGTGACCTTTAAGAAGTTGGGACTTTTTGCTCCCTCTCAAAACAGTGCCTTCAAAAGTGAATTTCTAATTTGGGTACATCATTTACTTTCTTCATTGTAACTACAAATGTAAAACAAACAAAAACAGACAAAAGAATTCTAAAAATACTTATGTAAACCTGAAGGAATGTGGTTAATCTGTGGGTCTTTTTAAAGGCATCATAAAAAAATCCAGGTGTGAGTTTACAGGGAAAATATTTTACACTGCAACATACTTCATTTTATGTAAGACCTTATAGAGAAAGGGGGTTGCCTTCATTATAAATAATACATTATTTAAATGTATATATAATACATAATGTATATGTGATCCATTTATATTCTTTATATAAGTTAAATATTTAATTCTGGACTATACCGAAATGAATGTCACAGTCCACCTCATGGTACACAGCAGTCCATCATGAACAATGTGTGCATAATGTCAAGAATTCACATCTTCACACATTTAGCTTGCCACTGAAAAGAAGAAAAGTGTTTCACTTCCTTGTGTGATAACAAAATAGAGCTGATCTCCATGGAAAGATCATTTTTTTCCAAGTTCTTTACTCTATGAGTCTTGTGGGAAGAAGAGTTAATCTGAACAAAAAGCATTGTGTAGAAGTACACACACATTTGATATCAAACCCTGAGAATGATATGAATTTTCATTAGAACAGCTTAGGACAAAAAGGGTTTCAGTGTTTACATTTTAATTTACTTTAAAGATATTTTAGAACATTTGATCGTGATTATTCTTTCCCAGAATTATTACTTTTATGAGAAGTCTAAAGCTTAAACCCCTTTTTGAGAACACTCAATATTTTATCTGAAAAATCAGAAAAACAGATAGTTGCTACAGAATCACTATGCTAGTACTCATATACTCATAATTAAGCACATAAGTTAAGACTTGGAATAGTTTGGGTCTTCATCTTGAAATCTACAGCTGATATCCTTTAGCAAGTTTTTGCAGTATAATAGCAATGAAAGCACTGATCATAAAGCCAAGTTTCCAAACCAATTGTCACTTTTCAAATCTGCTCTGCAGATATCAAAACTTAAAAGAATTTCTGAGGAAAACACAATCCCATTCCCACCACTAATAAGCATATCCTGACACAGTATTACTGCATTCTTCACATACACAATAGAATTCACTAATTAGCATTCTGATAAAAGTCACGCCCTCCTAATTGGAACTCCTGCCAGAGAGCAGATTCATCACAGTGTATTGGCATGGCCCTAAACAATAGATTAACTCTACACCTGCCTATGAAAGACCTTAATTACAACCCCACTCCATTATTTACCTGAAGGGAAAGAAAAGCCTGGTGATCTGATCTAAGAGTAAGGAGCAGGGTTTGATTTAACGGTTCTGGCTTTAGTTTTTCTGACACAGAGTGCTGAAAGTAAAGTGATTTACAAAATGAATATCCCCTGCTGAATCACTGTTCATGTTTTCTCAAAAGCGTTAAGTAACAAGCCTTGCATTAGTACAGGCTAGGTACAGAAACATCTGGCTATTTAGTGGTCTGGCCTCTCATCTGGATTCAACCCCAGCACCATGGGGTAACTGGCTGTGCTAGCAAACACTGTAAACTATTTCCCTTCCCTGGGCCACCAAACCCTGCTCTAGACCAGCACTATGTTTGCATCTCAGCTGCACTGTCTCCAAATCCTCCCCAGAATTAAGGGGGACAAACTGTTTGCAATGACCTGAACAATGCTTATTTTTACTCTTGACTGGATTCTGGTTCTGGTAATGCTAACAATGGTTCCCTTGCATAAAGAACTAGTCATTTGTAGCCTAATTCAGGAAATTGGAGACCAAGTTGTTATTCTTCTATAGCCAGAAAGGGCTTGATGCTACTGATGCTTTATCATACCATGCAGTGTGCTGTATTGGGGAAGGGGAATGTTTTTTTCTCTTTCCAAAATGTAAATTTTCTGTGTGTGCATATACATTGTTTTATATATGCATATACATGTTTTATATATATATAAAACATGTGTATGTATATATATACATATACACACACACACACAAATGTTTGGTAAAAAGTAAAAACAGTTTATGGAGCAGTGTCCAGAAATCCTCGCCTCCCATCTGAACTTTTTTTACCACTAGACAGAAGACCCATTATTGCCTCTTCTGGAAGGGCTTACCATGCAGTTGTGCAGCAGATATACAGCCTAGATATGTATTAGCTCTACAGTTATTTCCTTTCAGGCATTTAAGACTGTTTTTTATCTGACTATGAAACAAAACATCTTTCACTTCCTGGTCTCTACACCTGTACCTTCCAGACAGTGCTGTAAACAGCAGTTAAAGATTGTATTTTCTTAATACATATTAAGAAACATATTTCTAATGCTATATCTGAACTATCCTTCAATATCTTTTTTCTCTCCCCTACCAAGAAAAAGAGCTAAGCTAACAATTTGCTCATATGTTTTTTGTTTCCAAGACATTCTACTGTCTTTCTGTATACCAAATATCTGTAAATAGACTGTAGTAAAGGCACTGATAACAATAACAAACTAGAAAGCAAACAGCTTTGGCAGCAAGTAGCAACATATGCAAATACACAAAAGGACAGCAAGTTCACAGAATAGTTATCAAATTGTGAAAGTGAGCAATTGGTCCTTTATTCTGTTAACTGCAGCTTTCCCTTTCAGGGAAAAGCTTCCTTTGTCCTTCCTGAGCATATTATTTATTGAGCTTCAAACATTATCTGGGGACTTCAGGCACGTAACTAACATTCAACAGTATTTCAATTAAAAAAATAAAATAAAATAAAAATAATAAAAAAAAAAAAAAAAAAACAAGAACATAACAAAACAGCCCCAAATCTCCACTAGAGTGAATAACCAATTCCAGGAGATATATGTATATACACACAATTGTGTGTGTATATATATTTATGTATATGTATATATAATTATTATTATTATTATTAGGAAGATTGGGATTTAGTTGTCAGGTAGGAAAACTGCACAATTGCTGAGGACTCTGTTTTTCTAAATAAAAGTGCCTGGCATCCAAGAGATCACTTTCTAAAGGCTTAAACCTTTTTAAACCTATTTCCTTTCGTGACTCTTCACTTGCAATTTGTCCGGTGAACTTGAGAAGAATCACAGCTCTGCAGAACTGAGGAGAAAGGAAGGGCTGGAGCAGCCCTCATAGTGATACTTCCCCTCAGGACCCTATGTGCTTCCACTTGGAAATGTGATCAGGAGACAATGAAATAACTACAGTTCCTCTTCAACACTTTTCACAGGTTCCAGCAGAAGGTTGGAGAAACCTCTGATAGAGCAAAAGGCCATAGGTACAGATGGAAGAAGTATCTAACAGCTACATAAACAGAAAGACTTATCAAAAGGGTGAGAAAAAACACTGTCTAAAGTCTATTCCTCATCAGCCTTCCATGACAGAGTTAGGATACACTTCTCAAAATAAGTTTTTGAGGCTAGGTTGTATGAAAGCTTCTAGTAATACTCTTTGGAGACTCATGTCTGTAGTAGCATATCACAAGGCAATAGAAAAATATAAAAACATTCTTCAGACTTTATCTTGCTATACCAATTAAATAGAAACGAAAAATATTAGTGTTTGGTGCTTGACAAAATGTGATTTTTCTAACAGTGATCTTCATCAAGTTATTTTCTGTCTACAACAGCAACATGCTAACTTGGCTTGATATTGCAAAGGAAGATATCCTACTTATTCTCAATTAGGAGTAATACATTACTTTTTTTTTTTTTTTACTAACCCTAAACCAAACTATTAGTTCAAATTTGATTAATAAATTTTAGAAGTTTTCTAACAGACTACTTAGAAAAGAATTTATCTGTGAAAAGAAATGTTGATTTGCAGTCCTCTTCTGAAAAATGAGAACGTAAAAATGACAACTTTCCATGCTCTCCACAAGCAGTCAGTCTGACATCACCTGACTTCATGTCACATAAAAAGGTGATATTTTACTCTGACTAGTCCTACAGGACTAACACAGATGGAACAATCTGTATGTTGTTCCTATACCCAACTGAAAGAATAGTCACTAAGTACTACTCAATTACACTTTGCAAACGCATTGTGAAGAGGGTTTAAATTAATTTACAGAACTCCATTTAAAGTTATCAAACGGAAGCTAGAAAGATATAATCATAATTGTACCCTGTTTACAGAGCTGGCAGTTAGTTTGCAAATCTAGTAATTTCTAAATTAACTGTAACTATTTAATAGAAATAGACATAACTGCCTAAAATAACTATTAGCTAATAGCTAATTAAATCAATAGTCAGATGCATCTAGAATTGATACCGTTCTCTCAAAGAAACCAATGACAATGATACTTTAACTACATGCCTGTTTTCCTGTTTTCAAAATAAAACTTTCATTTACCAGCATATCAACATTTAGGTGCTGAATGAAACAGTCTTAAAATGTAATTCTTCTATATCCATTGATCTTGAAAGCTACTGCAAAGTCCCAATTCTAATATGAATTGTAATAAAATAAAGCAGCAGCCAATAATGCACAGTGAATCTTACCTCGTGGTTTGGGGTTTTCTAGTAGACCACAAAACTTTGCATCAGACATGCAACAAAGAGTCAAGAAGACAAAGTTAAATTTTGTAAAATCCCATGAAGCCTCCTCTAAAGTGGTGTTTATGTATTTTTTTTAACCCTTCTCTTCTTTCTCTTCTTATCCTTCTTCTTCAAGAGAATGAAGCAGATGATTTATTTTATTAGAAAATAAATAAATGCTGGAACTGATTGGAAAAAAAAGTGTTTTGAACGCACATGACATAACCATACAGAGATTTTTCCCCTCTGGCATAGGCCAAAAACATCGATTTTGCAGGTGCATTCTTAGGGCTTACGTGCCTTGGCAAGGTAATCTTTTATAATCAATGATCATTAAAATTTTGCAAGTGCTCAATCTATGGAAGTATTCAGAACTGTACAGGTTTGAATCTTGGCACACCTTTTGCTACTGAGTTTCTTGCTAAAACCAGACTGACTTTCATATGTTGCCTTCCTTCCAGCTGCATTTAACTGTGATCATTGACCTGATTTAAGGAAGCAAAGGCTAGACAACAATTTCATACAAAATTATGCCTTCAGCCAATAAACTGAGCATACTGGAGACCACAGGTGTAACAAGATGGCTGGCTATATTTTCCATTCATGTCTTGACCCTCAGGTGCATTCACACTGTGTTGTGATATAACCCTCCAGATTTTGTCTCTAATGACTCTAAACTCAGCAGATCAGGGAGGGGCGCATGCCTTCTTACAGCAGGTCCCACATGTTCATGCTTAAGTGCCAAGAGTACTTCAAATCTACATGAGAGAAAGACACGGGGTTCAGAGGCAGCTCTGGCTGCCAATGAGACAGGTTGCACAGCAGCAGCATCCAAGAAACCCTGAAGACCACTTGTGATACTGAACATGAGACAGAAGGAGACTGCTGCCTGCAAGCATTCTGAAAGGAAGAACAAAAGCCTGAGGAAAATACTTAATTACCATATTGAGACTCCACCTCATGTTTTCCTTCCCTCATGGGTAATAAGCATGTCTAATGTATTTATGTGATACTCAGACCTGATAATGGCCATATAGCACAAATTTATCTATACAGCTTTACTCCACCTAGCCTGAGCAATAAGGCAGTATTCAGCCACGTTGCACAGAGCTCAGGATGAAACAAAAACTTACCCGGGAAACATCCTGCTGTGATTAACCTACTTCTAAGACCTGACCTAATCAAGTGATATTTACTGAAATATGTTTAGTGACCTGGAATCATTACTTGGCCCGTAATATTAACTTAGCTTTGAAGTGCTGCTGGCTTTTATGTTTAGAAAATGAGGAATGTGTCTGATACTTGACCACACTGTTCTATCTGCAGATAGCATCCAGTTATGTTTCTTCAGAGAAAGTACAAGATGCTGACATTTCAGGTTTAAATTAAGGCATAGAGAGGTCATCAAAGTTGAGGGAGAAAGTAAAGTAACACTAGAAAGTTTATAATCAATTTATAGAAATAGTACACAGGGCTATAATTCTTACAATGACGACTTATTTTGTTGCTCTGATTTGCAGTACTTGAGTCAGACCAAACATTCTGCTTTAATAACAATATCTTATTCACCAGATGGTTAAATCAAGGTTTCCCAATAACCTACAGCGTAGCAAGCAAGCAAGAATCATGTTACAGTTGCATTGTATCCTAAGCCCTTTTAGCAATAGAATTGCCCATAAAGGAAAGTTATAGTACCTTCATTATACTAAGCCTAAAGACTGTCATGTTCCCCAAAAAGCTTAGGGTTTTCTTTTCCTCCTACTCTTCAAAGTTTTATAGTTCTGTTCCCTAAAAGGCAGGGTAAACTTCTGTTCTAATAAGTTTTTGGTTTGGTTTGGTTCTGTTGTTTGTTTTCCTTTATTTATTTTTTTTCTTCAGTGACTGGAATAAAGTTGACAGTGTGTAATACAAATAGGCTAGAACAGTGTTTCATACTTTTCTTGAAGCCCCAAATTAACTCTGCTGCTCCAAGCAGCAGAAGCACAAACACAACACACCCACATTAAGCACTGCATATAACCTGGTAATCAAAGTTGACTTGAAAAAGCTTTTTATGTCTGCTGATATAGCATGTCTCATTGCAGGTGATCACAAAGAAAAGCTTTTAGATATTATAGTAGCACCTGCAGAAAGAAATTATCCTGAAATTATGACTCACCTTCACAGTTCCATTCATAGCATAGATAGCACTTACTTCCCAAGCACAGGACTTTGAGAAAAATACATGCAGCTAAGCAGGACCAGCTTCACTACACAACCTGCAGTCAGCAGAGGGCAGTGGAAAGTGTTTTCTTGGAAACTTCATTTCTAGATGCAGTGCTGCTGCTATCCTCTGCATTTAGAAACATTTTATGATATTTTGTCTGAATAAGCTCATTTCAAGATACAAAGCTTTAAATATAAAATAATTCAAGGCTCCTCAGCTACTCATAGCAAGCAATTTCCCCAACCTGACACAGTCAAAACATTCGACATGCAGCAGCAGAGAGTACTGGTTTAGACAGGCCAGGGTTCATCGTCATCAGTTTTAAAGCAGCTTGCAGTCACCAGGCCCAGAAAATGAAGGCAATGGAAGTGCAGACAGTCCATCCCATTCTCCACTCCTGTTCCAATACTGAGTGTCTTGTGCTCCCTTTTAGCAGTTTTTAAAGTCTAATCAGCACTTAACCTAGCTTTACCTAAATCTGACTTTGCTTAGTATCACAGAATCAAAGAATGTTTTGGGTTGGAAGGGACACATAAGATCATGTAATTCCACCCCCCCTGCCATGGGCAGGAGCACCTTCCACTAGACCAGGTTGCTCAAAGTCCCATACAACCTGGCCTGAAGCACTCACCTGAACAGGAAATTCAGAATTATAGTTCCAGAGCTAAATAGATCCCCAGTCAATACCTATTTACCAAATCTTATTATTTCCCATGCACATAAATATTAGAGAACTTTTTTTATTAAAATTTATTTTTTTTGTCTACCATGCCAGGGTTCCTACAGCTATATAGCAGCTTAATGGAGGTGGGGAAGGATGTTGTTGCTGAATTTAAAGTTATAAAGAATTCCAGTTGTTGACAAATCTGTTTAAAGCCAGAAGTTGCCAAGCGCAAATCTGGGACACTGAAATAGTCTATGATATCAGCAAAACTTAGACTGACATGTTTTTCTTTTGCCTTAACTGTTCTTCACATACTAGTCAGAAGACACTTATTTAAACTTAAAAAATCATAATATTAAAAAAAAAAAGTGGGGAGATACTTACATAGCTACATGGTTTGTTTAGACTACTGTTTAAGGCTGCAGGAAAGAACACTTCAACTTTTTCCTCATATGCTAAGCGGTATTCTGCCCAAAATATTCACTAAGAATTAGTTGTATTCCATACTCATGGAGGTTCCATAACCGTTCACAACAGCACATAATATTTCTCATATAAGAAAAAAAAGTGAAGGGTTTTTAAAAGTATTTTTCACTCTCTAGCTTTAACTTTAAAAGTTTTTTCCTTTTTTTTTTTTTTTTTTTTTTTAATTTTTATTAGGTCTTGACACATTGCAGATGTAATACATTTTCAATTTCTAAGCATCTGTAGGGTCTTCACATATCTGAGTAACAAAAAAATACCGCTCAACGTATCTTCTTCATATTTTAGGTAAGGGTGAGAGGTAAAAAAAGATTCATTGTATATTTCCAAAAGGTGTTAGTCCTCAATTTTCATGCCAGCAGCATTCAACATTGCCTTTTTAAGGAATTCTTAGGAGACTTTGCTTTGTAGGAACCTAGCTTTCTTTTCTGGAGAGTAAAGGATAATCTCCTAATGCACAGAGTCTCCGCAAAATCATCCTACTTATCCCAGGAACAGGAGCAAAAAATTTAAGAGTTTAAATATGGCAACACATAAGTGCATCTCTGTAAACTCTTGAGAGTTTCACAGAGCAACTACACAGCTCTCGCTGGGAGTATTCCTGCCTTTCAGGTTATGAATTACCTGCTGCAGCCAAGCTGTATGGCTCTGAAAGGCTTTGTGTTATGGATTATGACAAGCCCAGGACATGACCTGTAGATAACAATATGAGAATTCACTAGGGCTCTAGTTTCTGGATTTCTTTTTTATTATTATTTTTGCAACTCTTCCTGTTTCACAAGAAAAATATTGTGTATAAAAGCAATCAGATCTAATGTTATATCACGTACTGGAAAGTGCCTGTACAGAGATAGCTAATTACAATCTGTTAGCATGATCATTCAGAATAGGCTTTCATACATTTATCATTAAAATCCTAAAATATTAGGACTGTTGCAAGGCAACTTATTTTGTGACTTACAGACTTACTTGGAACTGGCTTTTTCCTGTGTTCTTGACTTGTCTCATCTTTATCCTTGAGAGGTGCCTGATTACCAGGCTAATCTAACAGCTGTAGCTATACCTTTGGCAATGAACAAGATCTGGATTTAGATGCCAAACATACAAATACTTTGCATTTTACTGTCTGAGCCAGATTCCCAGAGTTTTTCATATTCACATTGCAATGATGAAGATAAATAGGGTTCCTCTTGTTGCACAGACTTAGGAAGTAGAACAAGTAGTGTGTGCTAATGGAGTCTGTGCATGCATGCACACTGTCCATTAAAACAAAAGATTGCAGTAGCACTGGGAATAGTTCTTTTTGCATGTAGCATTATCAAATCAGTTTTAAACTCTAAAGGAATGGATTTGTACCCAAGAATCTGCATCAGTAACTGGGGAGGGTGGGGTGGGGGATGATTATAAATAAAGCTCATTTTTCGTTTCAACAAATCTATCATCACATTGAGACATAACAGCATGGAGTAGCTGTTTATTTAGACACAAACACTTCACACTGAATTATATTATTAACAAAGGAGGAGGTAAAACCACAAGTAGTCTCTAATAAAGTGTCAACTGCTAAATAAGAGGAGGCAAGTAAGTACCATGACATTAAATCTATGACATTATGTCTCAAAAACCAAAAAACTTCTTTTTCAGCCTAAATAGGAAAGCTTTGCTGGACAGAAGCAGGCTGTGCACAGCCCAGACTTCCAAATAAAGTTTCACATAAAGAAATAAAAAAAAATATATAGAGGAAATGAGTATGAAACAGTTCCCTCTTTTTTTTTTTTAATGTATTTATTTATGAACAAATTATATTAAAATATTTTATTTCTATAACAAGTAATAAAGAGGATTAATTGTTTTTGTGTCTCATATCATTCTCTAGAAGCCACCATTTACAGAGCATTTTTATTCCTCCACTGTGAAAGCTGTTTGTAAAGCTGACTTCTTTAATGGGGATCTAGAGGGCGAGAAGTAGTCCTTTACAAGGAATACTTTCCAGGTCCATGGGCAAAACACAAAGCTTTCTCAAACAAGTACTGATGACCCTGTAGCTCTGCTGCATGGCTCTTAAAAGGAAGTTGCACTGCCATTGTGGTGCTCTGAGAAGACAGAAATGGACTAACCCTTCCTAAGTAAACGATAAGGGGTGAAGATTTTCACAGCCCACAAGCCAAGTGGCACTTGATACAGGAACTATTTTATTTTCAACACCACACATACTTCCTGATGGAACACAGGTTTCACTCTACTATCTCCCAACAGACGCTAACTGGTGAAAATCATAGATCTATGTATCAACAAGCTGAAGGCTGACCTACTTATTTACAAATAAGATATTACAAGATATATATGATATATACGTGATCAACCTTGCCATCGTTATTTGTGTGAAGGCCCTGTCAATCTCTAAGATGTTTTCACCTGCTGAGGAACAATCAGGACCTCTATTTGCCCACACAAGCATACAGGAAAGGAATCAGCTTTGTCATGAGCAGAAATAAATAGGTTCAGGATTAACAAGACATACAAGAACAATTCTTGTAAATGGTTCAACTCCAGGTATGATTTATTGAGGAATCATTGACAGCAACAAGAAGATGGATGAAGGCAATGAAAACCAGTGCACAAGGACAAGCCATAACAACTTCAGAGCACTTCAATTCAAACTCACTTAGTCAATACCAAGAATTGTCTGTTCTCATACTGCTAACTTTCAGTTCTGGTGTAATTCTCAACTTTCAATTCTTGGTCCAAAGAGGTTGCAAACTCTTTTCCCCACATACTTTTTACTTTTGCAAGTTCTACAATTTCTACTTTACTTTTTCCTTGGGGTTAAAAAGGTCTCACAAACATATAGTTAGATTTCATCAACATCTGCTTTATGGGTACAGTGTTGAAAACATAGCAACACTTACCTGTCTTAGGAATCTGAAGTAGCCTTCTTTCTTGCTTTTCAGATGTTTCTACATTCTTATAGTTTCATCCATTGAAGATGCTCATAACCTAATGGCAGCTGCACACTCCCTTCACTGTATTCTTCCTGGGGAATGCTCTCTACCTCCTTTCCCAGCCCACAGACCTCTTCCATCTTTCTACTAAAGAAGTATTCATCACTACTAGATGGAAGTTAAATTTCATGTATGGACAATAACATCAAAAAAATTTCCTATGTTTTATGCATGTTGTAAACCTTTACATACCTTTATAAATAAAACCACCACAAGCCTAACCAGCATGATATCTTCTAGAAAAGAGCAAACCACAGGCCCTCCTGATAGCTATATATACAAGCACCTGAATGCTAATCTAGATAATGAGATACTTAAGGAGGTGTCCTTAAGGATAGAGAACACCACAGAAAACCTAAAGTATATTAAGGTACCTAACATTCTTTAAATATTTTGTTTATTTGTTTACACTATTATTGTAGAAAGGGTAATGTTTACAGTGAATCAGAGTTAATCAGAAATACAACATACATGCAGACACAAAGTTTGATCTCTTATAGATATAGAAAGGTTCTCAGACTCACCCTATTGACATCTTAGAAAACTCAATGTCTTTCTTGTCATTAGTCTTTCCAGTGCTCAAGCCTCTTCCTACAAGTCGTAAACTGCAGTGATGCAGGCTGAAGCTCATTGAAAAAGATACAGAAAGAAGTAATACCAAGAAGAAACTGTCAGGAACAAAAAATTAAACAGATCTAGTCACTGTAACCAAAATAAAATCTATAAAGCAACAGATGAAGGATGAACTATAATAGTAAAACTACTATCATTGAGACTAATGAAGTAATTATATCTGCTGGAGGGATATAAACTTTGTTACCATGGAAAAAGCATCTGTAATATCTTCCATAAGCCTGCAGAGGAATGTACCTGAAGGGCTTCCCAGAAGAGCTGTGTGGAGCAACTTGGGGAAAATGTTGACAGTGAGAACTTTAGTGAAATCAAGACAGAATTGCATGCAAGACTAAACCAACACATGGCAGTCATCAGAAAAAGCCCAGCCAGCTCCCAGCTAGGAAAACATGCCTTATCCACAGGTTATAGAATAAACACAGATGCAGCAAAATGAGTCACCAGAGAAAAACAAAAAATTAAGCTGGAGGCAAATGAAGCTTTTTGCACATCCATGACAAGAAACCCATTGAGCAAAACAAATGTCTGTGCTGGAGTAGTTGCATGTTATAAATAAGAAGACCACAATAGGATGAAATAAAATGCCATATAACCTCAGATTATAGAAAAAATAAAATCAAAAATCAAAATGCCATCCAAATAAAAAGGAAAGTATATCCCAAACTTTATTTCTTAGAAAACAAACAAACAACAAACAACATAATTGTCAAAAACTCAATAACAGCGCGAGAAGAAAAGCTAGGTTGGCACAATAAATAAATAAATAAATAAATAAATAAAAATGATGCTTTTGCTTATTTTAAAAATGTTAGGTTCCTTTCACTGAGACTTATATTGCTTATATTAATACATTTTACTTTCTATTTACACCAGGCTTAGAAGATATGATCTTTCAGTGCACTTCAGCTGATAGGCAGTAGCTTATTAACCCACAATAATTCGACTGTGGGTCTAGTATGCTTGTTGTGTCCTTTCAAACCAATAAATCTTACTTTTTTTTTCAAATGGCTAAGCATGACAAGTATGACCTCCGTGTCCTGAGGCATACAAAAAAGGAATGGTTTCTGAAACACATAAATACACCAGGAACACATAATATTAAACACACTCACATACACAAGACAAACAAAACAAAATTTAAAAAAAAAATCCAAATCGTAACAATT